>NC_092204.1:93139318-93147473 GCF_043381705.1 Parasteatoda tepidariorum | reverse complement strand
TAGTAAATGGAGTGGTGTATATATATATATATATTTCATTTCGCCCTAATGCACAAGCTAGTGAGGTAGGAAATACTTTTAATAGGTCACATTTATTTCCTATATTTGTTTATTTTTTTTATCAGTAATGTAAGCTTTTAAAAAATAAGCAATGTATTTATTTAATGTCGGAATAACTCCTAAAAGAATGTGTTTAAAAATATTACCTCACATAAATGGATACACTACCCTATAAAAATGGAAGAGACACTTTCAGTTTTTGACATTTTTTAAAATTTATCAAGAAATACCTTAAGGATTATTTTGCAAGTTTAGAGGTGTTAGTTCGTGCGATTTTTCATACTCAGCAATAAGATTCAAGGCTTTCAGATGTTTAAGAACTCTACAATAAATTACGAAAGAAAACAAGTATTTTTGAACACCCTATGCCGCGAAATAAAGCAAATAAATTGTAACTGGTATCGTTTACTTTAGATACTTTTATTAACTGTAGGTAGTTTCGCAAACCTATTTTTTTTTGCTTTAACTTTAAGAATATTCAATAGAATTAAATAAAAAAATTTAGAAATTTAAAATTAATTACAAAATTAATGACTTGAAATTTTAAAAAAAAATCGTTAAAAACTGAGCAGGATATAGATATTTAAGCTGGTTATTTTATACTGCGCATGAGCAAAAAAGTTTTTAAAAATTTTTATTTTTTTATTATTTATTTATTTGTCTAATTTTGCAGGGAATCGTATTTTGCAACTAATGATAAGAGCTTTATTTGAATATTTTAAAAATTTTGAAAAAATTTCCAGCAATTAGTCATAGCAAATAGTTTTTGTACTTTTAAAAAGAAAGCTAAAAACGATAAGATGTTATCCACAAATTTCATCTTGTTCATTTAAACAAGATTTATCAAAAATGAGACCGGCATTGTGGGGGATTAAAAGTATTACCCCCCCCCCCATAAAAGTATTCTTTATTTTTAGTTGTTTCATTTTTTTATACCATCGAAGTTTAGTTTCAGAGCAATTATTGTAAGGTATTATCATTTGTTATTTAATTTTGTCATAATGATACAAAATTAAATTTGTAAGAAAATCCAGATCATTTTGAGCTTTCTTTTGAAAATTACAAAAACTACTTTGAGAAAATTGATTTTTAAATTTTTAAGATAATCAAATCAATTTTTTTATTAGTTGCCAAATACGATTCACTACAAAATTATAAAAAAAACTTTTTTAACTTTTTTAAATTTCAGTGCATGCGCAATATAAAAAAACAAGCTTAAATACTCATAACTTGCGAAGTTTTTAACGAATTTTTTTGAAATTTTAAATCGATAGTTTTGTTATCAATTTCAAATTGCTCCGAAAATTTTGTTCAATTTCATTAAATATCTATAAAGTTATAACGAAAAAACGTAAGGAGTAAAATTATATTTTTATAAAAATGTCCATATCTCCGTTAATATTTACTCTAGGTTCACGAAACTCTATGCAGTTTTTAAAAATAACAACTAAAGTAACGATACAAGTTACAAGTTTTTTGCTTGATTTTCCGGCTTAGGGTGTGGACTTACTTTTTCTCTAATAATTAATAGGGCAGTGTCGTAGAATGTTCAAAAATACTTTTTCTCCTTCGTATTTTAATGTAGGTCTCTCAAACCTCTGAAAGCTTTAAATCTTATTGCTAAGTATGAAAAATCACATGAACTAAGCACCTCTAAAGTTACAAAATAATCATTTAAGCATTTCTTGAGAAATTTAAAACAAATATCGAAAACTGAAAGTGTCTCTTCTATTATTGTAGGGTAGTGTAAATAATTTATGTTAGTCATGCATTTGTAGTAGTGCATGTTGATTAACCCTAATAAATAAACAAATAATTCGAATTATAAGGTAATAAAAATTATTATTTATTTAAATTTCAAATAATTATATCTGTTCTGGACGAATCTTAATTTGTTTTATGTGTTTTTCATTTTGAATATGAATCATACTAATTTACAGTAGAAGAACAAAAAGATAATAACTGACTTATGTAAAAAATGTATTTATTTCACTGTATTATTATAATAAACGTATTAAAAAAGTACTGTTCATCATAAGTCTCTTTTTAATAGGTCTGATCAACCTGAAGAACAGTCAGCAGGTCCGCAACCATCTACTTCGAATGGTATTATATATAAATTTATCTGTTGTTGTTGCTGTTGTCGTATACCACAAGGCAAAGGGGCGTGCTTTGCCTCATTTTCCAGTGTGCGCCATCTATGGCCAAGAATTCGACTGCCACACACAAATGTTACAGCCCGCTTATAGAGCAGACTCATCCATCCATTTATTCATCCACAGATCGTAATTTTGACCTGAACCAGAAAGCAATCAATCTCCGATACAGTACCCCCTAGTGGTATGATTTGTTATGGGAACATGGAGGACTTTGTGACAGTTTTTCGTTTCAGAATTTAGCACACGTATTGATGTACTAGAGGTCTATTCCCCCTTTTCGCTGTCCTCACCAAAACCGATGATTACTTCACAATGACTGTTGTTTCTTAGCATGAAACAGTTTTTTGAACTAAAGCTGAAATTATTCCTTTAAAACATATGTACCCTAAAGAATTCGGTTTTCTTGTGAGTTCATGTCCAACATCCAGCATTCATTTCGTTAAATTAGACGTTTATTTCAAGTCAAATTTGATCTGTTAACAGTATGAAAGATTTCGTGTGATTTTATTTCTCCTATTATTAAGATCTGTTAGTGAAGATAACTAATTTTCTTCAACAATCATTTTTTTTTAAATAGCATTTATCATTAAATGTAAAGTGACATAACGAATTTGGTGAGTTCATATTCTTAATTTAATATTTTCACTTGCATAACAGGCTGATATATCTAATACAATTTATACCTGAAGCTTTATGTTACGTTGTAAATCATTTAACGAATCTCTTTAACGGTAATTTATAATAGCATATAAATGTAAAAATAATAATTGTAAAATGGTTAATAAGTTTGGTAACAGATTCAAATAAGTTTCTCTTATAATGAAGAATATTAAGATAATATCATAGAATTACGTAATAATAATAAAGAAATAACTCTTTTATTTTTAAACACTTTATTTTGAAAAATATTAAAATCGAAAACTTAATAATAGCAGACAAGAATAAGAAAAATAATTTATGCAGGTAAATACCTTTTATTTTTGGATACACAAATATATTACAGGATAAAAATATCTTTACGGCTTTTATTACTTTTATGCTGATGATTTCTATAATTATATGAAAATAAAAATGAGAAAACTGAATCCTACCAAGTGATTTTCCGGTCAGCAAAGATGCACAGACAACAATGAAAAACTGTGACTCCATTATTAGAGTTCTTTATATATAGTTAATAATGCAAGACTGTATAAATAATTTATGTTTTCTAATTAAAATAGAGGTTTCAGACTATCTAAATTAAAGGTCCGGATACAAAATAGTTATAAATGTATTATTATTATTATTACAATATCAGAATAAAAGATGTCCAACGTAGAAGTATAATTCGAAGCAAATGAGCCAATACTTCATAAGATATTAAATTTTATCAAAATACCGTTTAAGATGAAGCTTGGCTTTTAGAAATACGATAATGAAATAACTTAATCATGAACCACATTTAAACCAGAATATGCTTCGACACGCTCTAAGATAAGTAAAGTTGTTTTCTTTCTTTTTTTGATCACACTAAATAAATTCTAACCATAGAATTGAAATGATTTCCTTATTAAAAAATTTAAATTGTTAAGAAAATATCATTTCATATTAAGAAAAACATTTAAGAGTAATTTTGAATGATGTTAACTTGATTGTTGTTGAATTAAGTGACAATGTTGATTTGAGAGAAGAATTTAAATTTTAAAAGAATATTTCTGCCTGAAGTCGAACCTATATTTTAAAAATTAAAGTTATTGTTAGTAAATGGAGTGGTGGTGATGAATAGTTTAAGAGTCTGAGTTAATAGTTAAGAGTATTTTTAGTATAGGTTTAATTTTCTTTAGACAAGAAATAATCTTCATAAATCAATAAAAAAACACGTATATCAATCAGTGTAAGCAAAGTCTTTTACGCTGTTCTAATAAAAGTTTTAAAATTTCAGAAACCAATTCTACAAATGAAGATCAGAGATCAAGATCAACAGATATCAAAATGAGGATCTGTCTTAAGCTCGTTGTAAATGTAACAATATTTTTTATAGCTATTTTCCTGATGATTCTGTTTATAATTAGGTATTTATATATGACTTTTATCTTTTGGAACTATATTAACTCATAATATACTATTGGAGGTGCCATGGTTTTTTTATAATAAAAAATTATCATCAATTCCTTTATTTTCAAATATTATCAGATCGGCGATTTGTCTGAAGCTTGTTGAAAATTTAACAATATTGCTTGCAACTATTTACTTGATTATTCTGTCCATGATTAGGTATTTATAAGTGACATTAAAACTGGATTGACTCAAAATGTATCATTGTTGGTGCTATCAATTTACTTTTGTGATAAAGGTTATGATAATTTAATTACCTTCACTTAGGGTCATTCATGAAAGGGACAGTGCTTTAAATTAAATCTTGTCAATTTCTGAGAATCTGATTAAATATTTTTTTTTCCTAATCATGATCCTAATCAATCGATGACACATGGCCAAAATTAGAATTCAAAGCATGGATTAATAATTTCATATCTTAATGCGAGAAAAAGTATTCATTCTATTTTAATTATTTTATCGTGAATTCATGAATGATAAACATAAGAATATTCAATTTAGTTTGATTTTCTTATTTAAGAAAAGATTTTTAAATGTTTTTTTATGGAAAAATAAAGTGTTTTAGTTTTATTTTGATTATGTGTAATTGTAGTAATTATTGTTCTAATTATGTGTTCCTGAATGTAATTAATTGATGTTCAATGTTAATGTTCAATTAATGTTTAATATTGATGAATTTAAGTGGGATGACATCGTAGATTATTTTACTCGATACTACTCTTTTTAAATCAATGAAATGATTTAAAAATAGTAATAAAAACATGAAAGTTAAATTTTTGTGTAGGGTGTTCCATAATCACACCTTTTTTTGTTGCACTTTAAGAGTCATCATGAAAAATAAATTCATATAAGCTCACATTGCAGCTCACTAATTCGAGCAAGGAAAAAATCATTAATACGCTGTCGAAAATTCACAAAAAGTTATTGAGCAAGATCTTCACAATCTATTTGATTGCCTTCTGAAATTTGTTGGAATTTCTAATGATCAGCATCCAGTTAATATCAGTTTTCTCAGGTTTTAATGCTTTAAATAACCTTTTCTAAATAGAGCTTGTCAGATTCATGGAAATTTTGCTTCGTTTTTTTTCTTCAAATAAATACAATTTTGTTTTATTTGATCTTAAATATTTATTCGTTAGGCGGTCCCTAATGTGTTAACTTTATTAGATTCTTTTTCAAGTTCTGAAAATATATGTATGTTATATTTATTTAATTCAAACTTAAAAGATTATTTTCTTAAAATTATTCATTGAACTTAACTAAAATTTATAATTTGATTATTATATTTTGTATTAAATTGATCGAAAAATTAATATTAGAGACTGTATTACTGACAATTGTAAACTTTATTTTGTGATGATTATTAATTTTGCCTATAGTAAGTTATGCCAGTTTTGGAGTTTTATAATATCACTGAAGTGTAAGTGTAATAATGTAATTATTTAATTAATATTTGATACAATGTAAAATTTAACAACGCTTAAACCAAAATTGAGATTTTCTTAAAAAGAAAACATCATTCAGAGTCAGAAAAAAATGAGATTTTTACATTTATGAGGCTTTTATGATATGTGTTCAGTGTGATGAAATATTGTTTGAATTTTCCATACTCAACTGGAGTGCAACGAGCCTGAAAGAAATGCTCAATTGTAAATAAAAAATACGTTCATATACTTTTATATGAAACTTCAAGTGTCAAGTGTAAAGCTAATGTAAATACTAACAAGTTTTGCTGAACTATATAAATTAAATTCATTAATCACCTTCAATAAAACAAATCAACACATAAATAAACAAGAAGGAAATGAACAAAAAAAGAGACAAGAAAGCAAATCGGATAATGTTTAGCATTTATATTTAATAATCCCGTTTTCTTAGAGTAATTTTTATTTTTATATTTTCCCCTTGTATTTGAAATCAATTTTTTTCTTAGTATCTTTCCAAATACTGAGATGATCTGAGTTAAACCTCTAATTGATGTATTTGATTTAATCGATAGACACTGTTAAAATTTTCATTCTAAAATCATGGTAAAATAACTGGTAGCTGTCTGTCCATCCGATTAACTGTTAAGTTTACGGTTAAGAAAATTTTTACCGTAAACTTATAGATAAACTTATTCAAAAAGTATAGTTATAAAACCATGAATACAAAACAATACGGTTTTTTTAACCATTTACAACCAGCATTTTTCAAAAACGAAAAAAAATGAATAATAATAATTATGTAACTAGACATAGGAGCTCGGCTTTTCGTAAGGTACTAGGCATTGGAGACTGCCGGACCCTGGAAATTCTTCAAGGGAATGGAGGAAATATTGTGATGTCAACACTAGGACTCGAACTCAAGTTTTGCCGATCATGAGATTGACAGATAAGCCCGCTCGGCTATGATAAGTACGCTTTTGCAAACAACTAAGTAACTTCATTAGGTCGTTTTAGTTGGTGCGTCAAAATTCTGGTTGTTATACCGTATTAGGTGAAAGCAGTTAATAAACAGTTTTTCTCAAATTCAACCGTTTGACTACCATTTTATTTACGGTTATTTGACTGTTTTGATTAAATATGGTAAAATAACCATTCAATAAATTGTAGTTTAGCCATTTTTTTCCGAGAAATTTTTAACAGTGGACCGTTATCACTGCTCTTCCTGTTTTTAGAATACTTGGCAAGAATGATGTTGGGAAAATATAAAGACCTAAATCAGATTTATATTCAAATTTAAAATTTAAAAATTATTATCGAAATCTGCTGAATCTCCATAATTTATATTTATAATTATTTATGAAATATACCTTGATTGAGTTTTTTTTCTTTTATCAATTAATACTAAAATTAATCACAAACTAATCCTTATATTCTATGTACATGTACTATGCACATGTAAATAACATTGTAAGGTATGCTGTTGATGTATCCACAATTTTGTATTTTTTTAAACTGTTGCATAGTTTAATACTATTTTGAAGGGTTTATCAATAAGTTACCTTAAATTTTCATTTAAAACTTGCGCTGAAAAAATTTATGCTGTAATATGTATGAAATTTTCGAAAAAATTTTAATAAATAAAAAAAAATGTTTCGAAAAAATTTTACTTTAAAGATCTTGTGTTTCCCTAAACAGTGCTTTGCGACTCACTATAAATGTTTGGGAAGCCTGTATGTCTAAAGAGTAACCTGTTAAAATAACTCATCATTTTTCGTTTTTATTTGATAAGATCCATATAATGCTATGTCTGCAAAAACATAGGCTCGTATTTATTTCACGAATTGAAAATGTCTTTATAAATATTTTTAATTTTTTAGCTGTGTAAAAATAGATGCGCAAATGCCTAAAAAGACAGTGAAATTATTTCTTTCCTTTTGATTAAATAGCTTATTGTGTGCTTTATGTACTTTTAAAGGACCTGTGAGAACGCAATGTGCATTTTTCATCTTACATTGTGACAAATTTTTATTTGTCAGCATTCCTTTTGATATCTTAAATAATATCACAATTATCTCAAAAGTTATTCGAGAGTAATACCGTAAACCGGGGCGAGTCTACCCATTTTTTTCAGTTTGTCAACTTTCAAGTGGTCAAACTTTTGTAAATATTAAAGAAAAAAGGCTTTTAATAGGTGTTTCGGAATCGCTATTTATCCCTCTTTAAAGCTGTGAAATCGATTTTAGAAAATATTAACAGTTACGCTGTTACTGTATATTTTTATAGAACTGCTGACAAATCTCTCGTATGGGGCGAGTCTACCCATTCTACTAAAATGAATGTTAACATTGTAAATAATCAAATTTTACTATTAAATTGTTATTTTAGTTACTATATAGGATATTTATGAAGTAAAAT
>NC_092204.1:93124014-93137754 GCF_043381705.1 Parasteatoda tepidariorum | reverse complement strand
AAGATTAGTTGACAATTAAAGTGTTCCTGTCCTGCAATTTTGTCTTCATATCCAGATGAACAGCGACAAATATATCAAAGCGATGCGTTCTATTTACGTATCGAATATGTTGCCACATTTTTAAGACAAAAATATATATATATATATATATATCACTCAATGTGTGTGAGGGGGGGCTGAAAACAAAATAATCAAAAGATATAATTTTGTCGTCAGTTCATATTGTATCAGCAAAAAGGAGTGCTTTCTAATATTGTATTTATACAGCCAAAGCGAAATGTATCAATAGGATGGTGTGAGGAAAATAAAACAAAAAATGCAAATTTAAACTATCAAGCAAAGAGAATAGAAATTAAAAATCAAGGAAATACAAAATTTCTTTTCAATAAAATTTTTTTCTTTTTTGAAAATTATTATTTTATTTATTTTTCTTCTTCTCTTTTCATAAATCTTTATTACAATGCTTCCGTGTTTTTTCTACATTATTAACCCGTGTTATTTCTACATTATTGATTAATAGTAATAATCCAAGATAAAAGTTGCTTACTAATATTGTTAATAATTCTATTTAAGTAGTTAGAGAAAATGGTGATAAGTTTAGTTAGGTAAGCATTAGGCCCACAAGTGATTGTTCTAAATGTTGTTACTTAATTTGTTGCTTTCTAAACACTTTCTGAGCAGAAGTGTAGAAAATATGCAATTTTTATGATTATTCCATAGAAGGAAGTATTTTATGAAAGATACAAATGATAAAATATTTTATGAAAGATACAAGCGATAAAAAAACTCATAAATTTAGAAATAACAAAAATGGTAATTATAATAAAAAAAATAACTATATTTTTCATATTTTTTTTATTCTCTAAAATGGACTAATTTATTTCAATTCGAGGTTTGTTCACTCATTTTTTGATTGATGAGCATCCCTATCTTCAGGTGAATTAATGTAAACCATCATCATGGTACATCGTACATTTTTCTATATTTTGTTTCTTACATAATAAACTTTCAGTGAAAGGGATCAAAACCATAACTTTGATTCTAATGATCTGAATTTCACGATATACGTGCCAGTTTTATTATTTCGAATGGGTGACTTCAAATTCTAATTAACTGGGGCATACAATATATTAAAACTCGAAATGAGTCGCAAAATTGTTTTGTTGCTCTGAACAAATATATTTCTTTCGTTTTTTCTTTTTTTTAAAAATAAATTTCTGACCTTGACCACCAAGCTGCAACTGATAAATATAGCCTCCATTGCTTAGTCTGAAAATAGGTCGAAAATCTGAGCCTCTTAATGTTAACTTTACGTTTTGTGTTTTTCGTTACATCTTAGAAGATTCTGAAACAAATTGATTTTTAAAAAAAATATATGAAAAGATTGTTAGAAAAGAAATCTGAAAATTTTATTTATGTTGAAATTAATATGTCTATTTGTTTCAACTTTTTGCCTACCACGCGAGAACAAAAGAACTCAATTTTGTTCAAGAAATTTGTAAACATGTATGTTTAATTGCTCGTGCAAGTGACTGCTCTATCGCTTGACAGAAAGAATATGTCTTTGTGTGATTGTGATTGCTTAACTTCGAATATCGATTTACTAGAATGACAGAGGTTACCCCTTTAAATCATTAAGATTGGCACTTTTATTTAGCTCGTGGAAAACTAACGATTAGAATATAACTTATTCGGGAAGATAGTTTTTTTTTCTTGCGCACTGTACGTGATAACGTGGTAGTTTTAATAGTCGATCATAGATGGTGCTGTAGTAGCTAGCGTGAAGATTTATCTCTAGGTGAAAGAAGAAAGACTTGAAAAATCGCTTGTGGTGTCACCTACTAACGGTTTTAGAAGACAATTATGGGTAATCTAAATACTCAAACACTTGGTTGAAAACTAAAAAATAAATAAATAATGGAGTTGCTAAGAAATAAGTTTAAAAAACAATTACTGATTTTCAAGGTGATAAAATTGTTTTTGTGCTTATTTTGAAACCTCTAAATTATTAGATTCAATGTAAAAAATTTTAAATATATGAAGAAATAAAATTAGATAAAAATAAATTTTGAACATTTTACAAAAAGACTTATTTTAGTTAGAAGTCAAAGAACATTCTCCTCTTCTGATCAGAATTTTATGAATTATAATCATAGTGAAACAGTCTGATTAGGGAAAAAACATTTCACGAGGAAATCAGAGATATCCTTATGGCTTCCTTAAAGAAAAACCATGCATTTTTTGTACCGAAAAAAAATTTATAATAGCATCGTTGATAGAAAATTATAAACTAAGACGGCAAAAAAATCATTATCAATTATATATATATTTTTTAATTTATGACAGTGGTGTTTCATACCTTACTCGTTTCCGCTCATAGAACAATTCGTTTGTTTCACAATTATTTTTACTTCTCATCCACAATCCAATTCATAAATCATCTAATTTGTAATTATTTCATTTTCTGATTATATTGAGGAAAAAAACTAAAATCTTATTAGTTTCCTTGATTTTTATTCTAACTAACTATATTAAAAAACTTGTCATTTAAATTCAAAATTTAATTATCTGTTTCTAAGAAAAACTAGCTAAAAATTTTTCCTTTTATTTATTTTATAGAGATTATTTTATAAATGATCTCTGGGGAAAGTGAATTTATACTAAATTGTAACTAATTATTGATGAGAAGCAGTTTTACATAAAATTTATTGCAAAACTAAATTTAACCCATTACTGTTTGATAGTATTCAGTATGCTTTACATAAAATATTACTTAATTAGGTAATATAACAGAACTACTTATTAATCTAATAAAGGAACAGAAAAGCACATATAGTTTAAAACCTTACATTTTTATTAAAATAATAAATTAGTTCACTTTCAATATGAATGTCACGAATTGCTGTTTTGCATTTTATGCATAACAAAAATAGCTAAAATTGAAAAATATGTAAAATATGAAAAGACCGAAACTAAAAACGGAGAAAGATAAATTCGAAAACGAAAATTAATTATCACTCTAATCAGAGCAGAAAAATATAAAAATACATTATACACTTTATATATGTTTACATTTAATAATTCACAGATAAATACAGTTAAAAATTTTATTAATTTTATTATGATGATTTCTGGATCTTCATTGTTAATTAAGTAACAGATCATATGATTATTCTGCCTAATAACAATTCATCAATGAGAAGCAGTTTTAAGCAATGATCTTTTTTATGTTATGCAGAGATATGACATTTGATTTGCTGTCAAATTGGGCGACCAATTTGCAATTTTTCTATTCTGCCCAATAACATAACAATACATCATCTGCCCAATAATATGTTTAATAATATGTTTTTAAAATTTTGGATATAGTTTGCTGCTTGTGATAAATGTTATTTCACATGAAACTCAAATGTTTAAAAGCTATACTATAAGTACCAAATATATTAATATAGGTACAAAGTATTATTTGGATATAATTAGAGATTATTAAAACCGCACCAATACTGCGCAATTTTAATAACGATATTGTAGAAATAAATGTCGTAAGACTCCTTGGAAAGAAATATTTAGCGGAGAAAAGTACTTGATAGTGGTAAAGTTTGACTATCATAAGTTGACAGCGAGCAATATCATCACGCTATCATGCTAACTGCAGTTAATCTCTATTCTGACGAGATGAACAACACAAACTGTATTTTGCTTAATATAATAACGTAACGTCACCAGGAAGAAAAACAAAAATAAATATATAAAAATGAATTTATTTTAGCATTATTTATTGAACACTTAAGTGGAGAAACCAGGTAAGCCACATTTTCAAAGAGGTTATAATCAGGGTCAGAGGAACTATTACTAATAGAACTAATAGTTCTCCGAACTATTTTATTATTGATTCATTAGAAGGCGGAACTAATAATTCTTTCCCCCTTTTTTACTTACCACTCCCTAATTTGAAAATAAAATTCAAACTAAACACTTATGTGGAATAATTACGTTAAGATTAAAATGAGAGTAAAATCAATTTTGTTGCATTAATATACCTATATTGATACCTCATGTTATTTTCACTGACTCATAAATACCCCTAAAATGTCACTTACCCGGTTCTTCCACTAAATTCTTCAATTGTGTCGATATATGCCTTTCAGTTTTGTGCATGATTTCGTATTATTTTTCAGTACTGATAAATTGATTTTTTTTATTCACCCCGTACATAGAACGGATATTCAGCAAGTTAATTAATAAATTGATTAAGCGTAATAAATTATTGTTGTAAATTATTTTTACAAGGATGTAACTTAGGATAAATCAATTTAATGAATATGTGCAAAAAAACAACGAGTCATAGAGAAATATGCTATAAGTGAAATTAAAATAAAGAGGTCAAAACTTTCGATTATTCTCTTACCTAAACAATTAGAATCATATTTTCCAGACATTTTAAAAGTCAAGAATTTAAATGCTTTGAAAAAATCATGTTTTTTCCGAAAAGTTATGTTTTGCGGGACTGTTTTCGTAACTTTTATCAACTAGCTTATTTAAGGTTAAGCTCTCGAACCATCAAGATTGAGTCTTAAACCTGAAATTCCGATCATTTTAGATCTGAATTTATTCAGAGTGTTTTGTTTTTTATTTAAAAAAAAGAAATAAATAAATAAAATAATATAAAAAAAAGGAAGATGAAGAAAAACGAAACGCCTTGAATGACTTATTATGTACGAATCGGATTTTCACGTACTAGGACTCAATTTTAAATTTTAATGGTTCGAGATTCTGAACTCAAATATGCTAAATAGTTAGAGTAAACTTTAATTTCAATTAAGAAATCAAACAAAGAAACGTACTTTCTTAAGCATGCATATTTTTTTTTGACGAATTTTGATTCTGACCATCAATGTCTGGCGAATAGCCACCATCTGAAAAATATGATCCAAATACTTTGGTCAAGTGAGCGATCAAAAATTTTTGACTGTTTAATTTATCCAAAAATAATTCAATGCAAAAATAATTTTTACTATTATTTATTATTACCATTAAAATAATTACTAGAGAAAGTGAGTTTTGATTCCAATTTCGCTGGGTTGGTTGGCTCTAATGCCACTTGCCACACGGATAAGCCTGCTTGGTGAAATCGAGCAAATTTAAGGCAGAGTGGGCGATTCTTGTTTTTCAGTGGCGCCTTCTATGGCCAAGAATTCGACTTCCGCCACATCATACGTCACACTTGTTTATAAGGCGGACCCATTCATACATCCATTCATTCATCCACAGATCGTAATTTTGACCTGAATCAGAGAACGATCGATCTCCAATCCAGTACCCCCAGAGGTTTTGATTTGTTACGGGAACATGGATGACTTGGCGACTCGACAGAATTTTAACGTGCATCAGTCACCAACTACACGGGGAGTCTTCGACAAGCGGGGTTCGAACCCACGAACTCTCGGACAAGGGCCCAGCGCCCTACCGATCAGGCTACCCGACAGCTCCAATTTCGTAAGTTTAACTATCGTCTGTAGTAAATAATGAACATATATGACTCAGCTCCCTCGGACCATCAAGATTGAGTTCTATTACGTTTTTGTGAGTATAATGTATAAAGAAAAGTACAATTTACGCATTTCGGATTAATTTTTTCAATTAACTTGGGCTCATGTTTCTGTATTCATTATTATATGTTTAATGTTGTGCAACTTGTTAATTTCATAGTCTTTTTGTTCCGATATTACTTTATCAGTAATAATTTGCGGAGAAAACTATAACCAGTATAATTATGATCAAAATATAGATAACTTCCTTATTGTTTCCAAGGAAAAGAAAACTGCTTTTGACTTAAATTTTCATGCCATGAATAAAATCTTCCGTTGATTGCTGAAAATCATAAGCCTTTCGTGAACTGCTACTATCTGCTGAACTAAAATTGACTTGTTCATGGACAATGAACAATCAGACACAAAAATATTTTCATAAAATGTCAGAATATTAAGAAATTCATACATTTTCATCACAGAGCCTACCGTATTGTTCTATATTAATCAAAGCTACGTACGGTGATTTTATTTATAGTTATTAAAGTAAGCTTCACATATACTTTGAAAAATATAAAGAATATGTCTATAATATATGTATTGATATATATAATATATGTATTGATATATAATATATGCATTGATATGTAATATATGTATAAATAACATTCCGTATATATTGATGTATAATAATTGTACTGATAACATACTATAGATACAGATGTATGTATAATATAATATATCTGTTTTAAGTATAAATTTTTAGTGATCAAATAATTCAATCCGACTATCATTTCAATTCATATATTTCAAATATGTAAATATTAGCGAAGTATTTACGAAAGCCTGTAATAATATTCTGAATGAATTTTAATACGTAGGATTTAAAATGTTTTTTTTTAACTGAACAAATTTTTTTGAAGGAAAAAATGTTAGTTTTTAACTATTTAAATTTTAAACTACCATTTTACATTTAAGGAATGAGAAGATGAGACTTTATACTTACAAGTGTTTTTAATGGCATATATTTAAATTTTTGTTTTTTTCTGAGTTCATGCTAAAACATGTAGATTAATTATATTTTCGAGATTATTAAAGGGTTTTATGAATTTAAATTAAAGGGTTTTGTTTTAGAGGCAATTTGCAAAATTTCATCTTCTTCTTAATTTATCTAGATACAAAATGGCAATTTTCATTAGAGATAACATGGGGAAGGCAAGAAGTTTAAAGATTCTACACAGAATTTAAAATCAATTTTTATACATAGTGTGATAACTACTACGTTTTTAATAAAAGCCTTATTTACAACAAGGAATCTATGTTCCGAGCTGAAAAGTCATATATTATATGTAAACTTATAAAAATGATTGTGAGATTCTATTTTCGAAATAACGAACACAAAAAATTTTAATCGGAATTCCGTGACTATTTTTATTGAAATGAAATAGTTGGAACTTAGCTGTCAACCAAAGATTGGCAACTAATTTCACAGGATTTTTAGTTTAAAATTAAATGCTTTTTATAAAAGAAGATATTGTGTTCTACTTCAATGTTTTTTTCTTTTTTTTCAAGTTAGTTTATATTAGTTTTCAGATCATTAAAAGGGAATGTCAAGCAACAAAAAATATCACTTTTGTTACTGCCTTCTTTTTAAGTTTAGACTAGGTTCTAAAGCTGAAGATGCTGCTCGTGACACTTATGCTGCTATAGCTAGGATGTCATAGCTGAATGATCCGCTCATGAATTGTATACTAAGTAAGTTTGACCTCGTTCTGACCATCCGGTTAAGTTTGATAAACGAGGTATTAAGAATATTGTTGAACGTTGAGTAAAAGTTGTAAACATCAAAGACGAAAACATTATTGTTTAATTAGTTGTTTACTTTTATTAAAAAATACACGTTTAAAAAGTGACGTGAACTTAAAGTTGCCAATCCAAAAGATAAATTAGATAACATAGATGTTTTTTTTACTATACATATTTCTACATTTCAAGGAAACATGAAATGAAATTTTAATAAAAAAGAGAGATAATGGCATCATAAGCTAAGGATTCTCATTATAAGTTCATAGACATGATTGTATGTACATACTTTACACGATTAATACAGTACTTAAGAATTACACTGAAGAGCCATTGCATTATGAACACCCTGCTAATAACATGTAGGACCATCTTTAGCCCTCAAAACTGCTACCACCCGCCGTGGCATTAATTCCACAACGTGCTGATAGGTAGTCTGACGTATCTGGTACCAAGCGCTCACCAACTGGTCCTGCAATTCCCTCACATTGCGAGGGGATAGCGTGGCAGCACGAATTTGGTTTTCCAAGTAGGACCACAAATGCTTTATTGGATTAAGGTCAGGTGAATTTGGGGGCCAAGACATAACTTGAAAGTCACTGGAATGTTCCTCGAACCAATGCATGGCGATTCGACCCTTATGACATGGTGCATTATCCTGTTGGTAAACACCATACCCCGCAGGAAAAACTGTTGCCATGAATGGGTGAACCTGGTCTGCAACTATGTTCAAGTAGCTTACAGACGTCAGGGATTGTTGTATGAGGATTATTGGTCCTAATGTACCCCATGAAAGCATTGTTCCTGGAAGAGAAATCATGAAAATCTGCGCGAGCCCATTGTTATAGATGGAGGATGGTCATAATATAATGGCTCTTCGGTGTAACATTGGATGTTATTTAATCGCAGACTCGCAATAACAGCAAATATATTAAGAATACTCTGAATGCACAACTCTTTTGAACTATCACATAATGTTACTCACAACAAACATTATATGAGGCATGAAAAGAAGCAGAGGCTTCCAGGATTAAAAATACAAAACAAAATTATTTATATTTTATTCCTCACTCGTGCCTAAAGGAAAGTTAACCCTCGAATAACCAGGTAAAAATTTGAAGCACTAATGACAATAACCATGTCACTAAATGATCCCATTTAAAACTCTTCTCCAATATCAAATAAAACCTAAACTTCGGCTTATACAGTACTATTTACCTTTTACATGTCAATGTTTCAATATTGGAACATGGATTTTAAGTTTGAATTTACCGAGCATTTAAAGTTCGAATAATATTTTCTTACATGCATTTAAAATTTACATTATGAAATAGTTTTTGCTTTTACTTTTATCCTATTTCCATAATTTCCATTTCATGTATTATAGAAATTTGCTGTAATTTGTTAACTTTTCTCCTCCTTATTATATAATTTACCAAAATCTAATTTTTATAAGATGATCAGAATATGCAAAAACTTCTATAATTTTAAGAATGCTATAATTTAAGAATTTCAGCAATTCGTTGCATGTGTCTGGGTTCCACTTCTTTTGAATTTTCAGGTGGCTAATAACAGGGAGAAAATAGCAGAGGTAGTGGCTATATTTAGAAAGCAATGCAAGGTACGCCTTAATACATACTAACTATTGAAAAATAGTTCTTACTAATAAAGCGATGGTAATTTTACTTTTTATTGCGATTTTTGACAATGATAGAATTGAAGTTTAACCCGGAAGAAGTTTTTCATTATATTTCCAAGAATGGTATTGAATAGATTCTTGCTATTGATAGTTTTTCCTTCCTGACTCTTGTGATTCATAATATTTTCTAGATACTTTTTGTTATTAACGAATGAGTTTCGTTTGCCTCCTTCCCGAAAACCAGTTAAATTTTCTCACTTATTTTTTTTAAATTTATTCCATTTAGATATTGTTTGGTTGTAAATTTATCTAATTTTAAATCATATAGATAATAATTTTTTTTAATTCAGTTGTTAAATGGTTAAAAATATGTATGAGACACGCAGACATAGAACAAAGAAGAAATGAGAAGAAAGCAATATAATTTCTCCCCAATGCTTCAAAAATGAAATAATGAAAATCCACATTAATATTACAAAATGTGCGATTGTAATTATTGATTTTGCACTCATGGTTATTGTTTTAATGACATGTTATTGTTTTATTGTTTTAATGACATGAGCATTATTTTTTTATGTCTTGAGAGGGTTTTATTATTATTATTGACCGAATGTTTTACGATGTATCCACTATGCTTGATAGAAATATCAATTTCACCAAACTTTTTACATGATCTTCTTCAGTAATGATAGTTTTTTCATCTTAACAAGTTTTTTGCTCGACTAAAAGAAGTTTGCTGCTCACCAAAATCGCGTGAAACTGTAACTCAAAAAAATGACGCTGTTCAAACACTGTTTCAAAACATTGGTGTACAAATGGGTTCATTTAGTGAAACAAGAGTAACTTCAAAATGTAATTGTTTAATGTAAATGTAATTGTAATTCAAATGTAAAAGAAGTTTGTTGCTCACTAAAATCGAGTGAAACTGTAATTAAAAAAATAACGCTGTTCAAACGCTTTTTCAAAACATTGGTGAACAAATGGGTTCATTTAGTGAAACAAGAGTCACTTCAAAATGTAATTGTTCAATGTAAATGTAATTGTAATTCAAATGTAAAAGAAGTTTGTTGCTCACTAAAATCGAGTGAAACTGTAATTGAAAAAATAACGCTGTTCAAACGCTGTTTCAAAACATTGGTGAACAAATGGGTTCATTTAGTGAAACAAAAGTCACTTCAAAATGTAATTGTTTGTCATAAACGAATTGAGAATACTTTTCGAAAGAAATACTTTTTTTTTTAATTAAATACTCATCAAAAAACGTCTTTAGAATCAATTAGAGCCCTACTTAGTCATCCGAGGGTTAAGTACACGAAAGCTATATTAAGTTTTAAATATATTTTTAACACATTAAAACAATTCTTTAGCTTAACGGAAAGTATTAGTTTTATACACGCTGTTAAATATTTAAGCAAATCAATTGCAAATTGAAATTTTATTTATCAAGTGCTACTGTGAAAACAAATATTTTTCTGAGAAGAAAACATATATAAAAATTTCGGTGTAAAAAGTACACTTACCAGTGTAAAAAGTACTCTGATTATGAGATGAAGCTTCTATTTTAAGAAAAATATTTTGTTTGCACATAAAAGTGAATTTTTTTGGGGGGAGGAAAATTCTTCAAGCGGGTTTACTCTTTAAAGTTGAAAATATCACGTGAGATATTTTTTTTCATTTAATAAGGCCATATTTTTTCTGCACCTTTATCTTGACATTTTTCAATCACATAAAGTGTTAACATTTAGACATTCTTACTTTAATCCTTATTTGCATGTTTTATTGAAGATAAATAAAAATTATTATTTTAGAACCTGTAGGAAGTAAAGCATTTTCACTTCAAACACTAAGAAAAAATACATGGTTAAAACTACTAGAATATTGAAAAATTTACTGTTTCTCTCACTATGAGAATATCAAGAAAGTTGTTAACTTTTACAGAAGCACTTTGGCAAAGATTTTGGTAAAATAGACAATAAAATATGATTTTACAATAATCTACGAAATCTGTTAAATGTGGGAAAATTTAGTAATTTTTTTCAGGATACCTTAAGAGCATGGCACAACAACCATTTATTCGGTTAAATTCACTTTTAAGTTTTTATTTTTTACAAAATGTGTTGTAACAAGAACTATAATTTTGAAAACTAGAATTTCAGGTAAAAAATTACCTTATGAACGGAAAATAACCAAATGAATTATTTGTGGATAAATACTAGAATTGTGATATTTTTACTAGGTATATTATCAACATACAGTGCGTAATTTTATCAGAAATCTTAACAAATAGTAACTAATAGAACCATACATTCTGCTATAACAAAATAGATGCAGAAAAATTGTTAAACAAGCATATGACTTCGAATACAAATTTAAAAAACTAAGAAGGAATCCTATTTACATTGAATGTAATATTTATCTTCATATATTAATTTACAATATATTTTTATCCTCAGAAAGAAGTTAGAGTACTTAAAAATAAATGTATTACAAATTTTCACAAGTTCCTTCTTTTTTTCTTCCTTAAAATGAGTTTTCTGTCTTTCTGTATGAAGTTCTGCCCTAAGGAAACCGAAGGTGATTCTTCGTCTAAACTAAAAAGTCTTTTTATGACTGGAATATTTTCCGGAACTGATGCTGGTTAACTGATGAGGGAAATAAATACATTTGATGGTTTGGACGTGATGCTTCTTTAACTTTTTCCTGGAATAAAATAGTTTTTTGTAATAATCAAATTTGAATAATCTCGGTTATTAAAAATGATTCAATCAATTTCATAAAAAGAGCATCTCCTTATTATGCCTCCTCAATCTGCTTCTGCTCTGAGCAAAGTGATAAAAGCTACAAATTAGAATTATATGAGAAAAATATTTTGATTATATGTGAAGATATTGATATTGTTTTTAAAGATATAAAAGAACAGTAAAACTTGTGCAAGTTGACCACTTGTGGTGCATTGTTTTAGTGATCAACTTAGACAAGTGGTCAACTTATAGAGGGGGTGGGTCATTGTCTACTTTTTGTTTCCTATATCATGTTGCTATATATTAATTTTTTTTTTACTTGACTTAAAAATTTTATTTAGCAAATAGCCAAATGAATATCTTAAGAAATATGTTTAAACCTGAATGAACTTCAATTTGTTACATATAGTTCGCAATTTGTTACATATAACATTTAACTAACTTTTTTAACAAAAATCATTTCGTTGGTTATGCATGTGAAGTGTTTAATTAAAATAACTTCTTAAAATATCAGAACACGAAAACATGTAATTTGATAACTTTAACAAAACGAAATTATTTGAACACTTAAAAATTTATTCTGTTATTCACTTACAAGCCTATTTGCTACAAAAATATTCCCTCACTGTTGTTTGGAGCTGTTGTTGAGACCAATGTTTTGAACAAAAGAAATGGTCAAAATCTGACCCCCTACAGTTTCTCCAGATGCTCAACTCACAAAAGGGTTTAGATTAGCATTTTACACCATTTCAAAAAACAAGTGAAATTTTAACTTACTTTGCAAAATGACTGAAAATTCTCTGAATTTTTTTTCTAGTCAAGTTACAAGGGTTTTAGAATAAAATTTCATAATACTCCTAGACAAAACTGACTTATTTCAGTGGTCAACATTCAAAATAGACAGGTGGTCAAGTTACAAAGGTTTTGCTTCTTTATATTATATAGGAAAAATTCCGTTCTTAATAATTGAGGTCAACTTATGCAGGTGTCCAACTCACAAGGGTGGTCAACTGGGCAGATTTCACTGTAATAGTTTTATATTAATCTAGAGACATCTAATGATATATGTCCTGCTAATTCTATTGAATGTGATAGACTGAAAAGTGTTGATAGTTTCGACAAGCAAGATTATATCATTTAAATCATCCATAATATATTTCTCAAAAGCAAACTATTAAGGGACCACTGATATACCAGAATTTTTGCTTTCTTTTCTTCATAAAATCAAAAAATTACCACTGATTATCATGCATTTTAAATATTTTTGAATATTTTGAAATTTCTAAAAGCGAATCGAACGGAATAAATTAGTTAACTTATGAAAATCATCCTAAAATTAAAGTAATTCTACTTTAGAATTAGTTCATGCCGATTTAGTTCATGCCGATTTAACAACACCAATAAATACTGATTCTTTTGGTAATTCTCAATATTTTTTTAGCAATTGCTAACTGTTCTGGAATGCACTTCTCTTAATTTTTTAAATATAAATAAGAAGTGTTTGATATGTTTACAATATTATAAAAGAGGTATAAAACATAAATTATGAAAATCAAATGATTCAGAGCAGATAATATGTTACAATTTAAGAATAATCATTTCGATAAATTCTTAAAAAAATCTAGTATAATTCATAAAAAATATACCGTATAATTTTTAAAGAAACAATAAAGTTTATATCAACAGTAAAATACTTGGCAAATAGAAACTGTCCCTATTTATCTTTTGTTACTAGACCACAATGAAAAAAACGTTTTGAGAAAATGCGTTTTATTTCGGCTAAAATTGTTTTGAAAAACTTAAACTATACTTATGTTAAAGTTTTGTTTTCTGATTAACAATTTAATTTTTAAAATGTAGATCAAATGTAAACCGGGGTAATTTTGAAAGAGGTAAATCCTTTTCAAGGTGTGTTGTTATATGTTGCGTAATTTTTTGATTTTATGAAAAAAAGAAAACAAAAATTCTCAGACTAACAACAAATTAAGCAGAGCTATTTGTAATTGTAAAAACTGCAAAGGAATTAAGA
>NC_092204.1:93119141-93123904 GCF_043381705.1 Parasteatoda tepidariorum | reverse complement strand
TATATATATATATATATATGAACGACATATGTTGAACTACAAAAAATTTATTAAAGCAAAAATTTAGTTTTATCCTTTAAGTCAAACAGCCGTTGACAGAGTTTAAATAGTGGAAAATCCTCAAATAAAACAAAATATTTAAATGCCGGCCAGGTGGCCGAGCGGTTAGCTCGCCTGACTGCGAAGGCAATGGCTGCGGGTTCGAATTCCGCTCTGGGCATGGATGGTTCTCTCTTGTGTTGTCTTCTGCTGTGTGTGATGTGTGAATGTGGCCCACCCTAGGAACAGGTTTGCGGCAGCATGGCGTGGGTAATGTTGCTCGCCTCCGTGACTTTGGTTCACAGGTGCCAACTGGGGTAACGTAAAATGAGTAACAATTCCGGCATCTTCTTAGGCGAAGAATAAAGTTCAGCGCTTGACATTTGAAAAAAAAAATAAATAAATACTTAAATTTGAAATTTCTTCTTTTTCTATGAACTGTAACATTATATGAATTAAAACTTTCGTTGGAAGAAAATTTTATTTATTTTAAAAGTTATTTTAGCTATAGGGGAGTGTCGGGTACCCCCTCCCAGCGGGTACCCCCGCCCACTGTCAATTTCATATGTATAGAATATTTCTTCAAGTCAATGGGTCATCGGACATTAATTGTTATACTAAAATTGTTTATTTTATTATAATGTTTGATTTGTAATTATTGTTTTATCGACTAATTAAATATTAAAAAAAGATTATTTTCAAAGTTTCAAGTATTTATGCAGCTGGTAACATGATAAACAATAGTTTTGAAAATATGTTGAATACAGCAGTCAAATGTTTTAAATTTCTATTTATTTTTTAAGTGAAACTATTCTTTTTTTGGTTTATTCTTTTTTCATTATTTAATTAGTCGATAAAACAATAGAAACGTACAAAAATATTGATTATTACTCAATATTATGCAGAAATATAAGCCATACTCCTTAAGTGGGCGAGGCTACCCGACTCTCTCCTAATTGTTTTTAAATGGTAAGATTCTTACCGCAGGTTGGACATGTAGCATTACTTGAGGATTCAGGATAATATTTATAAAAAAAACAAGAATCATTGTTAAAAAAATTGTCAGATTTGATTTTAATTCTTTAATATCATAATTGGCAGTGTTAAAAAGACGGCATTTTCAATATTCTTTCCTCCAAAATTTCAAAAAATTAAAAATATTTAATCAAGACAAATTGTAAAATGAACATTTTATGCTAGTACACATAAAAATAATATATATAATTTTCTTCATTAGGTGTATTTTTAAAAAGAAAATAAAGATGTAAAAGGTAATGGTTTACCTTTTAAGATTCTAGAAGTGCAGACAACAGCAACTATCAGAAGCTAAAAATTAAAGATAGGTGTATCAGAAATGAAACTTAGGTTACGAAATGAATTATAAATAAAATATATGGCAGTAAATAAGAGGTTAATTCATCAGTGCCATAATTGGTTTCAAGATTTATTTATTTATGTAATTTTTTGATTTCGGAAGAATAGTGGATTCAAGGAGTTTTGAGAGAAAATATGAAGGAAAAAACTTGAGGATCATTCAGCGAACCATCAATGTGGAAAGAGGGATTAAGAACATCAAACGCTGAATAATTTTAAAGAAAAATTGAGAAGAGGAGAAATGCTTTAGTTAAAAATAAGTTTTATACAGCTAGGCAACTAATTATACTGATTTTAATTAAATGTATATGTCGTCAATGATTCTTCAGATTTTGACCTTTTTTTTTTCTTGCTTCAATATTTTTCATAAGATTACTAATGTGAATATTTGTTTTATCTAACACTCTCAAAAATAAAGCTCTCATTTTTGACGATTCAGCACTCCTAGAGCAGTATTTCGTTAATTTTGAAAATCATTTCGTCACGAAATCACACGATTTGTGTACGAAACGTAGTGTATTGTAAGAGATTGTTATTTGGAATGAAAAATAAAGACTTGACAGTCGCAAATAAACTGACGAATCACGTTGACCGGTTTATATAGTGGTTAAGAAGTTAGTCTTATACCGGGAAGATCAGGAGTTTGAATCCCTCTTAGGGTATTTATGTAATTCATCTATTTTTTCCTGTTCTGTCGTGCCGTCTATGCCCAAGCTAAAGTGACCATTAAAGATGTTAGATACATTAGGCACTACAAGTTTTTATTTTCGGAAAAAATAGAATGACGAAATATTATTTATTTTATGACGAAATATTTTTTATTAATTATTTTATTTTAATTATGACAAAACTCGTTTCTTTGAAGAAAAGACGATAGTTATTTCGTCACTTTGGCGAAATTTTTGCTGAGAGCACATACCAGGAAAACGTTTCGTCAAACACGAAGCAAGTTTCTTTATAACCGAATATCCATTTTTTACAGTAAATTTTCGCCAATATTGGATGAATTTCATTTAAATTTGTGTATTTGAAGGAAAAATGTTACGTATTTCAGAAAAAACGTTATAAGTTTTTACTTTCTCCCAAACAGTGCAGACAATTTTAACTGTGTTTCAGTCGTAATCGCTGATCTCGTGCACTTAAGTTTTATGTGTTTTGTTAAAAGATCTGACACATTGTTTTGGTCAGAAATAGTGAAGATTCATATTTGAAAAATACTTTTTTAGGCAAAGCTTTTTTCTATGGATTATTGGCTCCGCTATCACCGGAGTTATCATCTCTTGGGTTTTTTTTTTTTCGATGAGTGTTATCTGAGAAGTAGGATTTAGGTGAAGAACTGCTTGTGATTGATGAGTTGAAAATGATAACAATATCAATGTCTAACAGGCTTTCAATCAGGTTTTTATATANTTTATTATTTTGCTTCAGCAATTTTAAAAAAAGGCACCTTTTTTGAATGGTAAATGATTTATAATTTAAGAAATTAGTTTATTTAGAACTATATTCATCAGATTTCATTATATATATATATATATTAACCGTCGTTGAACAGCAGACCCATTTGGGCTTACGCAACTAATGTTCAGCTCCGTAACCTTGTAATTTTGAACCAATCCAGAAGACAAGGAAACTCCTGGATCAGTACCCCCAGCGGTATTGATTTGTAACATGGAGGACTTTTTGACTCGACAAATTTAACAGGCATCAGTCACCATTTACTGCACGGGGAATCCTCGGCCAGCTGGGATCGAACCCACGAACTCTTGGACATGGGCCCAGTGCCCTATCGACCAGGCTATCCCTTCCTGCTCAATCAGGTTTTATTTTATTTTATAACCGTCGTTGAATTTTATAGGTTTACTATTACTAGCGTACAATTTCGCACCCTTGTAATTTTGAACAAAATCCAGAAGACAAGGGAACTCCTGGATTGAGTATTGGGAGAAATTTGTCTTCGTGGAGGACTTTTTGATGGAGCTAACCCGCATTTGCGTTACATGGAGAGTAAGACCACGAGACCCTCCCACGGTTAGCCTAACGGCAAGGGGACTCTAACCCATGATCCGTCTACCACTGAGGATGATTCATGTCAGCGCTGTTTCGTATCAACTGGGATTCGAACCCGGTTTGCCTCATCAATCAGGTTTTGAAGCACTTAAGTTTGTCTTCCGAAATTCATTAAATCAAGCATGCTTTTTTTACCCGCCATCTTTTCAGACTTGTCAACAGTCAAATCACTTCTTTCAATTTCAATTGCCTTCACAGTTATTTTCTTTGCTCTCTCATTGGATCATTTCAATCTAGTTTTGTACAAATAGTGAAATTCTCTTTAAAATAATGTGCATCTGAGCTCTATGTAGTATATCAACTTCTGGTTTTTATGCTCTTCACTGATACTTCGAAACATCATTTGGGATAATTAATTCACAGTATATCCAAAATATATTATCTGCAGTATTATCCAAGATTTTTGAGATGCAACAGTTTCAAGTGTCTCAGGCTATTTAAGAGCATAAAATACAAAGAATAGTAGGAAAAAAAGCACAATATTAAATTAAGAAAAAACAGAAGTATTACTTCAGGGTTAAAAGCAAAATTTTGGTTAGGTCAATGAGTAACGTCATTAAAGTTCAGTTTCGTAAAACTGGGATGTCCTGGGCATTTTACAATTTCGTTGGCTGGCTTTGGTTGTTCTTGGCTGGGTAACGTTACAGCAATTAACATTGGTTTATGATCGCACTGAAACAATTAAAGATTCAGATTTAATAGGATACCTGTAAGAGGCGTCACGCGTGTACATCGAATCTATTGATTTTTGAATCGAGGCACATACGAAACCGCAATTTACCCACGATGACTTCGCTTGCAGGTATCCAATTTAAAATATCTACCTGGATCTGTGCTAGAATCATCACTGTCAATCGACGGTTCCTCTATAACCATAGGGACAAGAGCTCCTGAAAATTACAATATAAAAATTATTATGCTGAATAACCAATGTGAATATTTATAATAATTGGTTAATCTTATTCTTTCGTAAGAAAAATGACATAAATATCGACTTTTCTTATTTTATATTGGTTTTTATAACCATACTTTTAATTATGCGCATTATGAATACATTGAGAAATAGAAAAAGGAGGTTAAATGATTTCACTTAATTATGTTTATTATTTTGCTTCAGCAATTTTAAAAAAAGGCACCTTTTTTGAATGGTAAATGATTTATAATTTAAGAAATTAGTTTATTTAGAACTATATTCATCAGATTTCATTCATTTACAAAAAAATGGTTTACGTCATTAAAGTTTAGAGCTAGAATTTGGCTGTTATATATATATATATATATAT
>NC_092204.1:93111701-93118530 GCF_043381705.1 Parasteatoda tepidariorum | reverse complement strand
GTTTTAAATGTTTTAAGAATAAGCTCTGATTTTTTCAAGGTAGGAACTAACTATGATAAACTATTCCTAAAGCCACTGGACGGAATAGTTTGGATGTATGACCTTTTATACTGGATTAGTTAAATATTTTTTAGTTACTTTTTAATATTTGTAGCCTCTTAAAATTAATTTAATTTTAATTGTCCAGTATAATAAACAGTTTATTTATTTATTTATTTATTTAATTATTTTTATTTTTGTATAAGTGGAATGGGCTCTGGTTCGTAAAGAACCACCCCAAATGAATGCAGGTGATACGTGTATACTTTAAAATTATGTAAGGTTGTATGAATGACGGATAAAACCTATAAACGGTTTTCTATCCCTGTATGCAGGCTCTGATTTTTAAATAAGTCACCCTATGAAAGTTGGATATGTGTATTCTGTAAAATTATGTAAGGATTTATGAATGAAGGATAAGTCTATAAACGGCTTTCTATCCTGACAGACTGACTTTTAAATTAATTTCCCTATAAATGATTTTTTTTTAGTCTGCTAATTTAATCAATCCGTTAAACAATTTTATTATTATTTCAATTTTATTACATTTTTACTAATTGTTTCTCATATATGGCGGCACTAATATTTTCCCAAAAAAATTTTTTCTTCTTCTTCGATCAAATATATATTTTTTTAATTTTATTTTATTCGATTCAAGCTATAAGCACAACTTCCAATATTTTACATCTTCGCGATTTTTGTTAACTGTTTTATTATTGTACTTTTAAACCTAAACCGCGTTTTAATTCACGCCGGTAAGTTTGATCTCTTTTTACATTTTTCTTTTATTTCATGATTTTTTACAACATAAGGTTTTTTGCGATATCGACACATATAAAGAATAATTTTTATCTTAGGATAATTATTCTTTATTCAGAAATATCGCATTTATAGCAATAGATGTGTCTTGATAACGACTATTTGCTTTTACCATTCTTGTTTCTTTATTTTATTCATGTTTTTCATGTTAATTTGTGTTTATTTATATATATATATATATATACATATATATATATCAGATCAATCGACGAGGTATACCTATAGCTATCGTAGCATTTTATGGAAAAAAATATTTTATAAATACCATAATATATTTTGTAAATACTTTATAAATATTTATTCTCGCTTTTTCATCAGCTTACAAGATTTTTTTTCTCAACTTCAAATTAAATAACGTTATTTCGAAAAATGCCCACGTAGAAAAGGCAGACCAGAGTGTGTGTGTGTTAGTGTTAGCTACTACAATGGAATATGGACCTCCCAAATTGATGTTGGATAGAAATTGCTTATAGAACGAAAATCTAATATATATAATTCTCTTACGTGGCTCCCAAATTTTGGCAGAAGTACTTTGTACAACTAAATAAGATTCTTTTCACAACACTTAAATATTTACTTTATTTTCTTAATATATCAGTCGGCAAAGAATTCTGTTAGGTTAAAAAACATTTCGCTAAAAAAATAACGAATTCTAAAAGAAATAAAATAAACAATTTAAAAAATAAAAATGCTGTTGCCAGCCATAGAATTTTTTGAAAGTTAACTTATCAACATAAATCAAAATGACATAGAAGCGCAACTAGATCAAAATTATGAAACCTGAGCGCTTGACGTAACAGATCCTTCAATTCTATAAGTGTTGTATCACCAAATGCCCAAATTAACAATTGAATTTTTAAAGAAATTCTATAAACAGTTTTAAATAAACAACCCACTTCTACAACTGCTTCTTGAAGAACTTGGCTCATTGATTAGGAATATTGTTTTAATTTTACAGTACTAACTTTATTTCTACTTTCATTATTGCTATGACCCTCTTTCATTATATTTTATAACTTCATGCCAAATTTGAGAACTTTAAGTTGTATTGTGGTTGAATACTGACGCTTAGAAATGTGTACATAAAAAAATATAATATTTAGAGGTTAAGAGTTGCCTCAGAAAAATTTGAATTGTTGACATTGAATTTAACAATGGAAACAATCGTTTTTGCGAAAAATTGAATTGTATTGTTGACATCAAAACAAAATATATTGTGTTTCAACTTAACAATACTACCTTAATTTATACTTTAAAATTGCCTCGGAGAAATTTGAATTGTTAGCAGTGACTTAAACAAAAAGTTTTATTTTAACTGACAAATACTATATTATAATTTAAACTTTTTCTATGATTATACTCATTTTGTTACTCTTTTCTTTGTTTCTTACACATTTTAAATTTTTGTGATAAAATAAAAAACTTATAGTTGTTCTGCTTCTGAACACTGATGAAAACACAAAAAGATGAGCTTCATCAACAATCAAAAATATATACATTTATTTTACAAATTCCATATTATTAGGGTTGCGCCCTTCAAAGAATTAAAAATACAAAATTATCTTCATCAAAGCCGATGCTTTACATCCGGCTTTCGGTGGCAGACCACTATTTCATATTGTTTTACAACACATGGCCTTAGCCCTTTGGTGGGTACTTTTCTCAACAACTGAAATTTAGAATAGTGTGATTAAGAAAAATATGTGAACATTTTCAGATCAATATTGAAATGTACAGGTTTAGAATTTTCTACAGTGAAAAGTTTTTGGAACTTCAGTATTCAAAAAAGTATGCAAAAGCTAGACGTTAAGAACGTATCCAATGAGCGAGCAAAGCGAGCATTGGATTGCAAAGCAATCCGAAATAAACTGCGAAGGCAGTTCCGGGGGTTGGCGAGCGCCAGCGAGCAGGGGGCGAAGCCTCCTAGTAATTTAAATTTTACATTTAATCAATCTTTTTGTTTGTCTATAAATTCAAGAAGAGATTCTGCGAATTTATAAAGTACTTATCCGGATTGTAACAATTGATTGTATAAAGTACTTATTTGATTTAAAAATGCCTCATTTGAAATGAGAAAGTTTGACTAACCCATTCGATAATATATTAAGTCAACATCGAATGTTATTTAATTCAAAATAGTTTTCCAATACAAAACTTCGCTGAGCATCGAAAGTAAATATGTTTAGTTAGTTGCGAGTAATAGTATGCTGCACCCGTATTTTTTGGAATAAGTATGATTTAAGCAAAAGAAGTGTTTAAGATTTTGTCACTACGTAGCACTTTTTTTTCTTGGATTTGCAGGCTAAACCCTATTTTTATTGTACTGCACTAAGAAAAACAGTACTGAAAACCGAATATATTTTTTTGTGATTAAGCTGGAAGGATTGTACACAGATTTCGCTGGATTTGTTTTTTTCCCTAGCTTCTATATTAATCCTTTATTTGCTTACTTTTTTCTTTAAATTGCGCCAATGATTCCAAAAATTAGCAAAGGGAAATGATTTCAGTTCCAACGCAAAGCATGTAGTATTTTTATTTATTTATTTTTTAATGAATATTTTACATAAAGAAATTTACTAATAATTACAATGTTTAAAAATGTCAGACATAAAAATTCTACTCGTGGATCTATTTTCGTTTTCAAAAAATTACATTGTGTTTTTTTTCCCCGTTTTTAATGATATACTATATAAACTTTGCAAAAAATTAATACAAAGAGTAACTGCCGTCTTATAACGAAACCTTTCACCCCTAAATAAATGCAATTAATCGTTTATCAAGCAGTATGTGCATATACTCTTAAAATAAAATTGTGATAACTTATTATGAGAATGCAATAGTCACCTTTTTGTATGTCAAAACAAGATTGTTCTCATAGTTATATTTTACCTTTGGGAGCTCAAGCAATAAATGGCACATTCATTTGCAATTCATGCTTAAACTATTAAGTTGGTCACTGTATATCCATTCGCATGAAGTATAAATTTCATAAATGGTATCAAAAGTCACATAGTTAATTCCATCTACAGAACATAGGAATATTACATATTGTAATATTATATACATATTGTATGCATTTACCTCGCCTTTTTAGTGATCCTCGTGGAGGAGCCTCGTCCTCCTGATTGTCTTTACTATCTGAAGAACTCTTGGAAAAATTCTTTTCTTGACCAACTAAAAACAGATAATCATTCGAAACTAAATAAGATATTGAAAATTCGATATTTGCAACAACAAAAAAACTGTCAAATAAAAACCACCCTATTAGAATTTTCGTTCTAAGATTACAATAAATTACAGTCAGCAAACTGTACATCCAATTAACCGTAAAATTTATGGCAAATAGCTTTTTTACCTTAACGGTTTTAAAACCGCTTACCTCTAGAATGAGTGTTCTTTTAACCATTTACAACTCGCGTGGTTTCAAAACTATAAGAACGAAACTTAACTAGAATTAGCTTTCTCTTCGTGTGTTAAAGGGAATAAAGGAAATGTTGTGGTGTCAGTGCTGGGACTCAAATTCCAATACTGTTGGTTATGATAGAGACAGATTAGCCCTCGTGGCTATGATATGTAGCCAGCTGTAAGGAACTATGTGGCTTCAATAGATCAAGCTAATTGGTGCAATAAAATTCTGTTTTTTCAACAGTAATAGGTGAAAACAACTAAAAACGGTTTTTCTCTCAGTTAAGAGTTTGAATACTATTTTATTAATGGTTATTTGACTATTTGACTATTTTTTATGGGCATCTTGAATAATTTAGCAATTTAAATAATTCTTCTATCCACTTCTCTCTGCTCTAAGCCTTTCACCGATTAGGAGCAGTCATTTTTGTCAAATGAGAAACGTTCTGAGACGAACAAAACTAAAATAAATAAAACGAAATGTGAATAATATCACGAGTTTTTACTCCAAAATAACCAACTCTTCGCAAAACTTTCACAAAAGAGTGAATGATACTTTCAAACTGGAAAAATATAATTGATGAATATATTGAAACTTTAGAAAGTAAATTTCGAAAGATTTTGATTATAGACGAAAATTCAATTTCTAAACGACTTTAAATAAACCACAAATGCTCAATTATGGTAAATATTCTCTAAATCACAATTATTTTGGCCATGGATTTCATCTAGGGCTTCCTAAGTGTAGTAGTGGTAATCTGATCACTCTTTCGTTGTCTATAGAGAATTTGAGCTGTTTCATATTTTTTGAATGGTAAACATAAAAAGAATTAGTGGTTCGATTAGCTCTTTGAAACTTTTGTTATCGATTTACTTGTTGTCAATGAAAAAATTTTAGTTTGCAAGGGTAACCTCATGTTCGTTATAATGAGAGGGTTTCACTACTGGGGAAGGGTCGTAATAAAAAGATTAGACTGCATATTTAGCATGAGTTTAAATAATGATTCACACAATGCGAAAATAAATAAAAACTTAATTTCCTACTGAGATAGGGACATTGAAATCAGCCATCTATTTGAAAAATATGTTCACTATAATTACGAACACTTAAATTATGACGTAAAATATCCTCAGTGGTAGACGGATCATGGGTTCGAGTCCCCTTACCGCCATGCTAACCATAGGAGGCCTTCGTATTTTTCATCTCCATGTAAGGCAAATGTAGGTTAGTTCCATCGACAAGTCCTCCACGAAGGCAAATTTCTTCCGTTACATGATTCAACAGTTTCCTTGTCAGGGCTTTCAAAAGAATGTGATAGGAATGTGTAGCAAATAGCCAATGACTTCAAGTCTAATATTAATCAAAGTATTTTGTTCTATTCATTCCCTATTTTGATGGGGAAAAATGTGTAAGTGAAGTTTTGAATGTTTAGGATATGTGCAAAGTATTAGTATCCTGTCCTAAGTAAAAATAGTGTCCGAAGATAAAATAGTGCTAAAAATAAAAATTCTGTGCTATGATGGATAATTTTTTTTTCATATTTAAGCAATTAGTGTTGAATTCTCTCTTGTTTCTCGATTTGCAGAAATTTTTTTTCGTCAGATTTTACAAAATGTTATGCTTATTTTCCTCTAAACCGCAGTTAAAACAAGAAAAATACATTGCACTTACCAATACTGAAAACGTTATCTTCGCTTGATGTTCCTTTAACATTTGAAGTTGTTTGCTCTAAAAGTTTCTCCAGACTTCCTTTGTCAGAGAAGGGAGCTGATATAAGAAACAAAACTTAATAAACGAATTTAAAATTTAACACGGAGGAAATTTTTTTAATTATATGCATTTATTAGATTTAGATTTTTCCAACTCCTCCTTTAAAAAAAAATTCAGTTATTTGAAATTTTGTTTTTAAATTTCGGACTTGTCTCTTAATGAATTATCAGAAAAAGAAAGGTTAAGTTCATCTCCAGTAAAATAACAGAGTGATTAAATAATACTGAAAAACTTACCTTGATTATCTCTTTTCTCAGATGAACTATCCAGTTCATCTGGCTTCGTGACAGAAGATTCTAAAATTAAAAGGAGCAAAACTAAATGAATTAATAAAATTAACACATCAGAAATGGAATTGAGGCATTTATTTAAATTAGTTTTTTTTTCAAAAAAGTTATATATTTATATATATATATATATAACGTCGTTGCCGAGAGGAAGGATAAAAACAGGTCTTAGGCAAGGAAAGAGGGCACAATATTTAATTTTTTGAGAGAGAACAATCATCAAAGTGACACAAAATCGTTGTGTTCTTCAATAAAAGTTAGTTTCCGAAAACTGTGGCTTTTCTTCAAGTCAAGTGTTCTATTGTTCAATACTTATCAGCGTTTCAATCAAATGACTTCTACTAACGTACTATTGGACATATTTTCTAAATTTAAGAAGTTTTAAATTAAATACAGTAGCATTAAATTCTAAATTGAAATTTATTTCAACTGAAACAGTTGCAGTGAAATAGTAGTAAGCTTGTATATAAAGTGAATTAAGTACCTTGGATAGATATTCTATAAAATA
>NC_092204.1:93077363-93110702 GCF_043381705.1 Parasteatoda tepidariorum | reverse complement strand
GAGAATTCTAAGTATTTTTATATTGGAATGTACGTCGACGACTTAATAGTTATTTATTCAGATCTACAAATGTATAATGATATAGTGGGAAAATTATCTCGGATATTTGAAGTGAAAGAAAGTAAAGAGAATAAATTTCTAGGTATAGAAATAAATAAAAGTGAGAAGGGCGTAACTTTATCTCAAACTGAATATATAAACTATTTATTGCAGAAACATGGTATGTTTGATTCTAAATGTGTAAAAACACCAATCGTAAGAGGTGAGGATAGGAGTTTTAATTGTTCAAACGAAATGGTTAACCAAACACAATATCAAGAATTAATAGGGGAACTTTTATATCTCTCGAACAGAACACGACCAGACTTAGCATTTGTCATGAGCTACTTATCTCAATTTAATCATAAACCTGAGAAACGACATTTTAATTTAGCTAAAAGAGTGTTAAAATATCTCAATGGTACAAAGGATAAAAAATTATTTTTTAGTAACAAATCAGGACTTTTGAATGCTCATGCCGATGCAAGCTGGGGAAATGCTGAAAATGGGAAATCATTTTCAGGAGAAATTGTAATGTTAGGTGATTCTTTAATTTTATGGAAGAGCAATAAACAAAAAACAGTTGCTCTATCTACTTGTGAAACGGAACTTGTTTCTTTAGGTGGTGTCTGTAGAGAACTAATGTGGATATTAAATTTATTGGAAGAATTGCATTGTTCTATATTTGTAAAGAAACCTGTGACCATTTCGTCTGACAATCAATCTGCAATTGATTGGTTGAATAGTGCAAAATCATCTTCTAGAACGAGACATATAAATTTGAAACTTCATTACGTAAAGGATATAATTGGAAAAATTATTAAAGTAGAGTATGTGCAAACGGACGAAATGATCGCAGATTTCCTAACTAAAGCTGTAACTTTTGACAAGCTCACTTGGACTGTGTCACAAATAAATTTAATTGATTAATTATTAATAAGTTTAAGTTGTATGAGAAATTAGTTTATGTTTTATATTTTGTGGAAAAATGTGTATTTATTCGCAGGGGGAGTGTTGTTAATATGCAAATAAAATCTCATTTTTCCTCTCCTTCTCAAATAAGTTGCGCGAGTTGCGTGATGTAATACAACGACTTCCCGATAGGGGAAATAGATATATATTTGTTGAAGAAGCTGACTAGTTGTTGGTTGATTCAGATGTGTAGCACTGTGTGTGCGAACTATTGTTTCCTCATATTATGTTTTAATAAATACTTTATTTGCCGGCATTAGCCTCTGTGTTATTCAAACAAACAACATATATAAAAACTATAATTTTGTATAAAGAGTCCAGAAAATTCAATAAATTTGAAAATGAGGCTTTTTGTACTTTAAGGATGAGACTCGCAATAAATTTTGTCCCGTAAAAACCTTTGCTCAGCTTTGGGTATAGTTACCTTTTTTCTCCGCAGCACTGTAGCTTCCGCAAAGTTCAATATAGACACTCATCAAGGGTGGACTGGGGTTGGGTAGTACCCGATTTTACCTCACAAAGAGAGGTTATTGAAACATTGAAACGAAACAGAGCAGTGCTATTTACCGGGCTATATTCGCATTGTTTGTGATGATATGACTAATTAGTAAACGCATAATTAGCTGGACTAGATATAATTTTTTTGACTGTAATGACCAATCAATTAGGATAGTTTCAAATTACGACAACATTTATAGATTTTACAAAACAAAACAAATGTATCTACACAGATGCACTGAATTATTTAACAATACTAATCAACGTGAATTAATCATGACAATATGGTAGGTCTTTCTTCTCGATTGCAAAAGTGCAATTCAGAATATGTCTGCTAGAAAACGGAAATACCTACTAAACTACCCCCACTCCCCTACTCATTTTAAGCAAAATGCATAACCTGAAAAGCGAACTGAAAGAGGAAAATGTGTGAGGGAGCTAATCTTTGGCTACAAGTAGGATTCTAATCAAGGTTCGTGGTAAAATGCTACAGCCACCACCAAGAGAGAGTTATGAAGCTTTATACAGCGATTGTAGTAATGGCAAACTATAACATTCCTGTCCTTAGTTTCAATGATAGAAAGGATTGCAATTCGGAAAATATGATACCAATAGCTTAGTCAGGAAATGGGTAATTTTAAATTTACTTTTTGCTCATTTAGCTATATCGTAAGAACTTTTAAGCGAATTGAATGTAGGTCCTTATGTGTCATGACGGAATCCACGATATAAATCTTCCTAACTCGCCTTGGACCAAGAACTTTACGATACTGAGAATTTTCAGTATATGCTGTTTTTCTTTTGTATGCATAGAGTTTTCAAGTTCGATTGTAAGTTGGAATTGTCACCTTTGATTCGAAGCTATTTTGCTATATTTTTGCTCAATTTTGAGTAACCTTTTTTTACAGTGTACTTGTAATTAATCAGATCTAACCTGGTATTCATAAAGTCTGTTTATAAATAATCTTTCTTTCTTGCATTGTATGAATTTTATTTTACTCAATAAATCTTACTTGCCTTCTCCCGCATCTGAAGATTCTTCTGAACTGTCTGCAGATTCTGAGAAACAAAAACATAAAAGAATTAGAAATACTTTTTTTAATTCTTCATATTTTTATAAAATCCTTGAATGATTTTTTTTTCTCATCATTAGTTTGCTAGGAGATATGGGTAGCCAACCGTTGTCTCAAAGTCAGCGATAAAGCATTGCCATATTATGCGTGAAATTAAATTTTGTTAAGAATGTCAAATTCATTTGTCTGTTATAGCACTATAAATCACTTTTTTTCCGAATAATTGTGCTTAAATCTTATTAAAAATAATGAAGAGGAATTAGAAAAAAAAATATTTCCTTAGGAATTTTTTATAAAATTTGTATCTCAATTTCGATATTAAAAAGAAAAATGATCATATAATTGTAAATGCTTACAATAATTGTTATTTTATAATTCCTTTTGCAAATTATGCAAAAATTGCTTTCAATATTAATTTTTTGTACAAACAGCATAAATGAACTTAAATAATGCATTTATTTATGTTAGCAAATGCATATTTACTTTTATAAAATCAAGCAACTAAACAATTCTCTGTTACAACTCTTTTAAATTATTATACTTACTAATTTTGGTACTAAAATAATAGCTCATTTATCAATAAAAAAACTTCATTTTATGTGTTCTCTTAAGTGAGTAAACTCAGAAATAGTTTGCTCAGTATAGATTCACATAAAGAGGGGACTGGTTTGGATAGTACCCGTTTTTACACCACGAACAAAGGTTATCGAATCGAAGCAGAACAATACTGCGTACCGAACAATGCTTACTGTTTTTCATGGTTTGAATCTTTAGTAAGCGTATAATAAGCTGGACAAGAAATACACTCTATAACAAAAAAATCAACGCACCAAGAATGCACTAAGACGCGCAAAATCGACGTTCGATCAGGCTGGAATTATGCCAACTGGGGACGTATAGTCTTTAGCGACGAATCCCGCTTCCAACTGTGTCCTGACGATCATCGAAGACGTGTTTGGAGATGCACAGGGCAAAGGGGGGATCCTGCCTTCACTATTGCACGCCACACCGGCCCTCAACAAGGCATTATGGTCTGGGGTGCCATTTCCTTGGTCTTTGACAGCCGGACCACTTTGGTCGTCATTAGAGGTACACTTACTGTACGTCGACGACATCTTAAGACCTGTTTTGCTACCATTCCTTTTGCAGTGCCCTGGGCTGGTTTTTCAACAGGACAATGCCAGACCACATATGGCACGTGTTGCTATGAACTGTCTGCAAGCTTGTCAAACTCTTCTCTAGCCTGACAGATCACCAGATCTGTCTCCCATCGAGCATGTCTGGGATATGATGGGAAGGCGATTGCATCTGGCACGGAATGTTGATGACCTCGTTCGACAATTGGATCGAATTTGGCAGGAAATTCCGCAAGAGACCATCCGGGAGCTTTATCGGTCTATGCCACGCCGTGTGGCAGCTTGCATCCAGGATAGAGGCGGGTCAACACCTTATTGAACTTGTTACTGTAACTCTGCAATAAACTATTCAATTGTTCTGAAATTTTAATCGTTTACTATTCTGTACATTGTCTTCCTATCCACCGATTTTCGCTTCAATCGGACAACTCCTTTTTGATGCGTCGATATTTTTTGTTATAGAGTGTAGTTTCTAAAACTGTAATAACCAATTAATACGGATAGTTTAAAAACAAGAGATTAAAGAGTTGATATAGTAAAACATATTCATCTGCGCGGGCGCCGTGAATTAATCAACAGCATTAATCAGCGTGAATTAATCACACCAATATGGTAGGTTCTTCTCCTTGATTACTAACGCGTAATTCAGAGTTTGTCCGTTATAAAGCAGAGCTAAATACACCAAATTCGAGATATCCGATCTTATTCCACTACACTACTCTCCTCTACTCATTTCTGAGTAAACTGTATTGCCTGCAAAATGAACTGAACGAAAAATTCTTTGAGAGAAATGGCCTTTTGCCGCGAGTTGGAATTTAACCAAGGTTCATTGTAGGATGCTCTAATTAGCATAGGATTGCAATCAAGGCAAGAGAGAGTTAAGAAGCTAGATATAGTGCAGCCGCAATGACAAATCATGACATAATTATCTGTAATTTCAATGGTGCAAAGACAATTCGGAAAATATGGTCACAATACCCTATTCAGGAAATTGGTAACTTTAATTTTACTTTTTGCTCATTTGCTTCATTTCACTATATCTTAAAAACTTTTACGCGAATGGAACGTATGGCATTATGTGTCATTGCGCCAGCCGCTTTATAAAACTTTCTTAGTCACCCTGGACTGGAGAGTGCAACTATGGTGATTGGTTTTTTAATGATTTTATGTTATTCATTATTTGTCATTCATCTTTTCTACTGGGGCTTGATTATACGCTTGATTATTTATCACTGTCAACTGTTTACAATTTTTATATTGGTTTTACCTGCATTTTTCCATTTCGATGGTGTTTAACTTCTCAGTAATTTTAACTTTTTTCTGTTCGACTTTATTACATTGTGATTTTATTGTGTTTGATTTTATTACTATGGTCTTTTGGCTGTCTGTTTACCCCTTTGGGTACTTCTGTAACTTTTATTTCTATTTATTGTACATTTTCTGTATATCAATTATCTGGATTAATTATTGTTTTTATCTGCCATGTTATATAATGTGTGGAAGTGGAGTGGTCGAAATAAGTGTCCTTGGACCTCCTACCCTATAATCAGCTAACACTATAAGGGTCTTTGACCTATTTTATATAATTTGTTTGTTTGGCCGCATTTTGTATCATTGCCCCTTGTGGCGATCTTTGATATTGAAGTTGTAATCATGTATCAATTCAGTTGCATGATCTTGATGTAATCTTGACGTAAACCCTAAACAAATAGGGTGTTTCGTGTCACTATTCAAAATGGTGATTGGTTCAAATTCTGACGGTAGCTAGCGAACATCTCTCCCACACTATTCTCCCTCCTTATCACTTTCGATAATAAGAATTTTACCAAGAAAAGAAAAGTCTGCCCTGTTTCAATTTTTAATTCACTAGATTTTTAAATTCGACAATTATTTGTATCGGAACTATTTTGACGCATTTTTGCACAAAATGTCACTCTTTATTACATTTTATAAATTATATTTTACTCAATATTTCACACTTGCCTTTTTGAAATTTCCCTGAAGTTTTTTCAGAGTTCATTTTCAGTCTGAAAAAGAACATAAAAGAGTTAGAAATATTCTTTTTTAAATATTAATATTTCCATAAAGTCCTAGAAATATTTCCTTTCTTATCATCAGCAATTTCGTTTGCTCTTAGTTCTGGGTAGCCACAATTAGTTTTAAAGTCAGATATGTTGTATTATCTTGTTATTGCAAAATCAATTTTATCAAGAAAATTTATTTTGTCTGTTACTGCATCATAAAGTAATTTTTTCTAAGGAATTTTCGTCAAATTTTACTTCAAATAATGAATAAGAATCGGAAAAAACCTATATTTTCTTAGAAATTTCTTCGAAAATTTGCTTCTCAGTGTTGATATAGAAAAGAAAAATTATCATAACATCGCTAAGTTTTACCAGTTTAATTCTTTTAGCAAAGTATACTACAAAAAATGCTTTCAATATTAATTTTTATGCAAATAACATTAATAAATGCAAATAATGAATTTATTTATGTTAGCAAATGCAAATTTACTTTTAGAAAATCAAGCAACTAAATTTTGCTCACAGTGTTAACCAATTTTCGGCAGAAATGATAAAATAGCAATTTATTTAGTTGCTGTTTTACCGTATTCAACCGTAATAGTTAAATAAAAAGATGATATTAAAACTGTTAAGTGTGAGAAAAGTTTATTGATGGGTTTTTTTTATAATTGGCTTTTTCAACCTGAATTATATTTTATAGATGTATGTATAATTGACAAGAGCACAATTCTTTGTCTAGCAAAATTCTAGAATTTCAATATGATATGCTTATGATAAGAAACTAACCCTAGAAGTAAACTGTGCTTTAAAAAATGGTTTTCTCTTAATTAGTTCTACAGAAAACTTAACAGTGCTACAGAAAACTTTAACTGATATTTTCTGATATTTTTAACTGATTAAACTGATATTTTTTAAACTGGTCTTATTTAGATTTTTATTTATAAAAGACCAAAATAAATTTTTAGCAACAAACTAAAGGTGAATAAAATTTTCAAAAGTATTTCATTGAATAATTTTTGGTTACAAATTAATGTTCTCGAAAAACAATTCACAATATCCATTTTGTTCAATAAATATGTTAACATGATCAAAAAATAATAACTAAATATTTTAAATATTACTTTTCAATTCAACTGAACATGCAAATAAACACTCAACATAGAAATATTATATTGGTAATGCATTTAAATTGTGTAGTTTTTCTTTTGTTTTCCTGGGTAATAAAACTGTGATGCTTCCGTATTATTTAAATTAATATTATTATTTGTCACTATGATTCCCAATCAGTTTTGGTTTTTTACCCAATTTTTAAGTCAAAAAATTTTCAATTTCCTCTTTCTAAAAACTAATAATAATAATATAGATATGATTCTAAAAAAACTGTTAAACCGAGCTATTTTACATCATCTTTGAAAGAATTTAGAGCAGCAAAAAATTTAAAAATTCATTACATTTACTCTAAACAACGAAGAACTATTCCCCTTATTTAAAGGTACTGAAAATATGACTCGGCTGGTATAAATCGTAATTTTCCAACTTAAAAAGCAATTATTGGGAATATCTAAAACATCAGCATCTTCAGAAGATGAATAAGTCCTTACACAGTAAAAAAAAATAGTGCGTGGAGTCTCTCCACGCGGAAGAAGTTAAACTTCGCAACCTGCGACGTTAATTGTAGAAGAATCAGCAGTCGTAGAAGGATCACTAGTTCTATTCAACGACTCTTTTTTTCTGCTCAGTTCGCTTCCGTGCTCTGTAATCACGGTAATATTGTGAATTTGTCCTTCGTCAACCTCTTGAACCAGTGGAAGTGCTTGTGGTTGCCTCATCGTCTCGCCATGGAAAATGTATTTGTATTAATAAATAATGTATGTGAATGCGTCATAATGTAATTTCAAAAGAGAAAACCTAACAATCAATTGATATTCACAAGAGACGTACCTTGACATAACCTTAAATCCGTCGCATTGTCCATGGGATTGTTTTCACTCATTTTTTACAATTGTTATCCACTAAATTTGAAAATAAAAATTACTATCCTATTAAATTATATGTGTATCAAAACAAACTGAAATAATATTTATAGAAAAACAGTACTTTTATTATTTTTATGCTAGTGAGAACCAAAACAGTATGGAAATGAATGAGGGAAAACTGGATCCTACCACGTAATTTCCCGGCCAATAAAAATGTAGTGTTAAACGTTTAACGCAACCTTGTTAGAAGTCGCATAAGAAGTATAACTTTAAAAATGAAAACTATTTTAAAATGTTACCCAAAATAAAATAACATCTACATTGGCTTTATTAACCCACACTTATATTAAACTAATTAATTGGCAACTACATGACTGCTGCTTAACAAGACAAATTGCTTTGAATAGGAGTGCTGAGTTAATTGTTGCGTTTTGGTGTAGGTTAAGTAATATGTATTAAGAGAACGAAATTTTGCTCTTAAAATTATTGTAATTAATGTTGTAATACTAATATTTTTATCACGGGAACGCAAGACTCCGAGTATGGGAAAGGATGAAAGAGAAATTTAATTTAAGCCTTTCCCAAAAAAGGGGAGGGTGAAATTCTAGAAAAGGATTATATCTTATCATTATGATATAAATTCTGATACTTTTTCTTTATTTTGGATTGATATTTCGGATGTTCCATAATGACAACAGTTCATATGTGTTTTTTGAATCCTTCTTGTAAATGAAGCAAAAAAAGTATACACATTTGGGATATTTATGAGAAATCAAATTAGTATCTAAGCTATCAAAAGACACGGAGACCATCGAAATTCAACAAAGCATTACTGAGGAAGTTCAACTGAAATCATGAAACATTCTTGATTACGGAACAAAATAGAAAAGAAATTTTACAAACACATTTAAGAAAAATTGCAAATTCAGTTTGACGGATTCAGATTTTTAAACCCCGAAAATTGGGAGATAGCACAATCTGAAAAGTATGGCACACATGGTTTGATCAGGTGTGTGATCCAAAGTTTGGATCCAATCATGGTAATTAAATTTTTTGCGTATCTCACTATATTTCGAGAATTTTTTAATAAAATTAAAAAAAATTACATCTATTTAAAGAATTAGTTTGTCAAAAGATAATTTTGTGCAAGAAACAACTTTCAGTAAATATTTATTAATTTTATTACTTTATTTAATAATAGTCAAAAACGTTTTGAAATGTAAGTTATAGAAGTCGTAAACTTAAAATTCGGTCGGTTAAGCAACGAAGGTCATACAATAAAAAATAGAAAAATGAAGGTTCTATTATGTTTTGTCAGTAATAAACAACATTTAGATTAAATGCTATCTTATATATAATCAATTGTTTTCCCCAAAATCGTTTTGAATCTGTTTTGCCTGGAATTTCGTTTTGCCTGCAATAGGATTCTCAATATCTTTAAAAAAAACTTTAAATTTAAATATAGTTTTAAGAATCTTTGAAAAAGCCTTATTTATTTAAAACTTTCAAAAGGCGCTTAGTTTAATTCTAAAGTCTTATAATTTGCACTTTTCAATAGTTCTTCTACAGTTTAAAATAGCTTTACGTACCATTCTTACTGCAATTAAATTTTAACAATTTTTCAAGTAAAAATTTTAAAAAATTTTAATGTTTAACAATTAGTATATCAGAATACATAAAGTCTTTTGCCTTCCTCAATTTAAACCTAAAAGCTTTTGTAGTTCCTTTTTCTGAATCGAGATATGAATCATGACTTAGTGTCAAAATTTAGAATTATTCCTTTTAATATGCGAGAAAACTGTGAGATTTTTGTACCTTAAACTTTTAAAAAACATTGTACCTTGCAAATAGGAAAAACTGGGTTCTTTATAGATACTTTTATAATTTCAAAAGGCATGATTTTTTTAATTGTGTATTTAAAAGCTTTAGCAAAGATAATGTCTGAGTGCTTTTATTTGCTTCTAATTGGCTTTAAGTTGCCTTACATTTTGAATTTAAAATAAAGTAAAAGTTTTACATTTTTATTATTTTATTGCACAACTAAATTTCAATCATGAGATATATATTTTTCTGTATAATTCTTACTTTCACGACCTTATAATCATTTCAGCTATTTAAAATGTATTTATTTATTTATTTCTCTAAATTAAAATATTGTTTGAGAAAAAGAATTAAAAAGCAGCGAATTTTGTGTTTGATTTAACTAAATATCTGTTTTTTTAGTTTTTTTTTTATGTAAAATTGAACACAATTTAAAAAATAAAGTATTTAAAGTTTTGTAAGTTATCAAGAATTTTTTATTCTCGTAATTCTTCAAAAAAATAAAGTTTTGCCCTAGTTTATAAAGGAAAGAAACTTATCGATTTTTTTAAAATTTGTTTATAAGCTTTAAAAGTTTACAAATACCTAGATCAGGTAAATTATTAAATTGTTTTTATTCTCTTGTACTTATCGTTTTTATTACAGTTTTAATTTCCATCATCAATTAAGAATTCGAAAAATATTTTTCTCTTTTTGTTATCTAAACAAATACGTGTTCTATTTTTATACAAGAAAAATGAATATTATATCTACGACTGAACCTTAATGGTTTCAGAGGGTGACCTTAAATATGCTAATTAATTAATGCAGACAATATATTAAGCTCCAAAATCAAACTCTAAAACGTACTTTCTCTGAATAAAGATACCTTTTTTTAAGTACGTTTTTGTCCCTGATTTGCAACAAAGTTTCTGGATCAATAAAAACACCAAATATCTTGATATTTTTTACTGATGTGCTTTGGTATGCTTTTGTAAAAATTAGAAATAACATTTGGTTTGGTGATAAAATTTAGTTAATATGGTATAATTTGCTAAGTTTACCATGATATCCACAACTTGGCATAAAAACCATTTATTCGGTTAAATTTACTTTTCTGTATTACAACTTTTACTAAATGTGTGGTAATAAAAACTAGGATTTCGAAAACTAGAATTAACGGAAAACCGTTAAAATAAAAACGGAAAGATTAGCATATAAATTGTTTAAATACCCTTTTATTTTGATTTTAATAACCAGAATTTTGATTGCTTTTTTTTATCAGGAATGTGAAATAATTAGACAGTACGGGAATTTTACCAGAGACGAAAGGGATAAATTCGAATTGGTCAAAAATATCAGAGAAATAAATTTTTTTTAAAGAAATCTATATTTAAATTCGTTTTCTCAGGAACTATTTGACCGATTTCGCTCCTATTATTTGTTTTATCATGTAAGTTACACTCTTTAAATTGATATACAAAAATTTTATACCTTGTAATTCAAAGCTTTTTCGACTATTACTAAATAAAATAATAAATATTTACTTTTAACGAAAATAAATCTTTAAAATTTGTTTTTAACGTAGAAGTGCAGTCCTGAGAAATCTAAGATACCCATTAAAGTAAAGAATGAATTGCGAGTTCCTATTATATATTGAAACTCGTTTCTTTTTTTATATTTAGCTAAAATATAAAAATATAATAATATGACATAATTTCTCATTTTTTTATTATAGTAGCGTCTGCACTATTTATTAGCATATTTGAGGCCACTACTCGAACCACCTCCTTAAGATTGAGTCCTAGAAAGGAAAGATCTGATCATTGAATCAAAATTATTTTAAGGAGATCTATTTTTTCCTTCGCGCACTGTAAATATATTAATTATTTTATTGCTAATGAAAGTGCAAAGTTCTAGCGAGATTTGAAAATAGAATTGGAAAAGAAAAAATAATTCCATAAAAAATAATAACTGGAACGATTTCTTATGCTCGAAAAATATATTGACTTATATACTAAAAAGAAAACTGAAATTTATTAAGTAAAGTTAATGAATAACTCCGTAATGAAAATATTATATCAGTATAAGTATAGCACTATAAGTTAATGAATAACTCAATATATGGAAAAGCAGTCGACGATATTGGAAAAAAAAATTTCTATAAAATTGAGTTGAACAGCTTTCACTAGTAAGATCAAATCTTAATTACATCTTATTTTAAAATTTGAACGTCATTCAGCTGAAATAAACGGTTAAATAAAACGAAAAAAAGTTTAATTAGTATTATTAGTATTTTAAATCTATCAATATTAAGTATAGTTTAATTATATATAGTTTAATTAGTATTTTAAATCTATCAATGTAAATACGATCATTATTGTAGTTTATTTAAGTCCTCCGAAGTGGAATAACACCGAAATGCAAGTAAAAAAATTTCTTAGGGTATAATGGTTTCATATTTTTGGAACTATATTTTGAAAAAGAGTACCAAAATTCATTTAAAGCTAGAATAAAATCATGCAATCCATTCAGCGAGAGCAGCGAGCTAAATTATGAAACGATTTAAAAGATACTGCGAAAGCAGTTCCAGGGGTAGGCGAGCGCAGTCTCCCCTAGTATGTGTATAATCTGCATAAAATAAATAAAACTAAAATCTTCAGTAAAATGAATAAATGAATACAGACACAACAAAAACTATTTTTTGAAGTCGTCGGCTTATGATATTCTAAGTATGGTTTTAACAATGAAATTAAAATACAAAGAAATCAAGAGGAGAAATAAAATATTTCTTAAAACAAATTTCACAAATTTTATTTAATAAATAAAATGTCCTTTATAAAATAATGAATCAAATTAAAAATATGTAAAATATTCAAAAAGAAGCATTGCAGAAGGGAAATCTCACTGAAGATCAATAGGTCAATAAAACCATTAAAAAAATTAATTCATTATTTTGTTTAAATAGGCATGAAAAATAATATGATATAATGACGCAATTATTTTAAAATTATTATATATCATGACATATGTTAATTTGATAAATGTACTATATATTTTTAAATAATAACTTTTAAAATGAAAACATAGGTTTTTAAAAAATATGATGAAATTCTAAAGAACAGATTAGAAAAAAGAAACTGGCGCATCTAATAACTTTTCGATTTATAAATTTTTCTAAGCTATAATAATTTTTATTGATTTTAAATATTTGCTATAGAATTTTCTTCAGCAATATTTTTTTAATAATTGAAGTTTTTTAAAATATATAAAATTTCAACTAAAGATTATTAGGTTAATAAAACCGCTTAAAAATTAATTCCCCGTTTTAAGTAAATAGATATTATAAATAACGATTTCACAAATATTCTAATAAAATAATATATTTTAATTTTATAAATTTTAATAATTTTGTAGGTTATAACTTTTGAAATGTAAACTTAGGTTCGTGAAAAATATGATGGAATTCTGAAAAAAAACAGATTAGAACGTCTCATTCAATACTTTTTCTTTAAATCAATTTTTATTTGAAATTTTCTACTCTTCATTGATTTTAAATATTTGCTATAGAATTTTCTTAAGCAATACTTTTTTTATAATTGAAACTTTTTAACCCACTGGCGGTTTAGAGAATGGGAAAAATTGGGAAAATGCGTCTCCTCTATACACTATTTCCCTATCTGATAANAAGAAAAGAGAGAGACTAGTTCTGTTATATATAATATAATATAATATAATATAATATAAAATAATATATTTAATTTTAAAAAATTTTATAATTTTATAAATTATGACTTTTGAAATGAAAACTTAGGTCGGTGAAAAATATGTTCAGAATTTAAACAACTGTTTAAAAAAGAGGAAACTGAATCATATAATACCTATTTTTTTTAAATTTTATAATTTGCATTTATTTTAAACATTTGTTATAATTTTTCTTCATCAATACTATTTTTTTACAATTAAAACTTTGGAAATCTATATAATTTTTATATTAGTTTTTTTTAAAGCACAGATTAGCACTGAAATACTTCATGATAAACTAGTCCAGAGTTTAGAAAAATGTTTTATATATCTGTAATTTTCTGTATACAACGATATAAAATACTTTTAAACGTAAATAAAAAAAAATTTATATCTAAGCATTTATTTATATAGTGAAAACAGATTGGTTAAAAATTATTAATGATTAAAGAATTACCTTAAGTGGAAAACACTTGAAATTTCGCATTAATTTCTTCAAATGAGAGTTCTCTTTCTTTATTCTTGCAAGTGAATAATTCATCCACAGGTCTTATGCGCGAGCATTTTCGGAAGATAAGCTCGCGCATCAACATTTGATTGGGGGAGAGAAAAACAATTGATGAAGAAAAAATGGTATAATTTTTCATAATTTAATTCTCTCCTCACAAAGTTGAGATATTTTCCTAAACTGTGAATTTTATTGTCTTTTTCGCATTAAAAATAAGGGCAATATTCTTGATAACATTTGCTTGAAGTTACAATCCAATTGCTTTTATTTCATTCTCCACACGCCCCTTTCAATTCTTTTCCAAAAACTTAAGTTTTTTGCTTTGTTCTTAAAAGTATATTTTTTCATCATTAGACAATCAAATTAAGAGGAAACAAAATAAAATATTTTTAAATAAACAAAAAAGTTATTTTATTCGTAGTAGACCAGTTCGTAACAATCAACATCACGCCATACCACAAAAAATAATTAATAAAAATTCAGTATTGTCGATTTTTTTAAATAAATAAATAAAAACTCTTTTGAAAGCACAAAAATATATTTCAAAGAGTCCTAGAAATATATTTTGGAGAATATCTAGATAACAGGATTAAGGATACACAAAATGTATTAAGAAATACTTCTTAGTCAGAATGATTAATCACATAACCATAACTTAAATAAGTATATTTAAGATAATATTCAGAACTGATTTTAATTAATGAACTAAAAGGCTCCCTCCCCTACTAGCTCCACTCGCCAACTCCCGTAATTGCTTTTCATCATTATTGTTTTTTCCTCTTAATCACCAAAATTTCCCACAAAATCGCAAAATATTTTTTTTTTCAAAAATATATTATTATCGTTCTCTTATGGAAGATATCTTTGTTAACATATCAATCTTATCAAAATGGATGATCACCTGAATTTGAAAAACAATCATATCATATTGAAACAAAAAAGTTTGCTTTTAAGTTCGAAACAAAAAAGTTGGCCCAAAATTGATCAAACATTTTATATTTCCTTACAATTTTAGCAGTTAACATTTCTCGAACAAATTGTGTTTGTTTTGATTTTTTTTTATTCTGTCGTACGTATGAATGTTGTAAGTATTTCGTATGTATTTTTCCACATACCTTCAAATTTCAAGTTTTTAAGCCTAATATATTTTTTGCAGCCAGTTGAAATTTAACCTGTAGAGAAAAAAGGAATAAAAATGCTATCGAAGAGTTCTTTAAATTAAAATAACGTTCGAAAGAAACTTGGAATTTCGAAAAAGAAGCTAAGTAAATACGGCCCTTTTAGCATACCAACTTTCAACTCTGAAGTGACATTTCTGCCTGCTAAAAATTGGCTCCGTGATGCTTTTTCCTACAAATTTAATAGTTATTAATTCTCGAACTAATTATAGAACGTTAAACTATTTTATTTCAATTGTACTCCCTGTATATTTTTCTATACATTGCAACGTTAAGTTGAACGCCTACAACAGAGGTGGCGTTGGCTGCTTTTTCAACTATTTAATGTAAACAGAAATAAAAATTAATTCTTAGATACGTGTAAAATAGTATTTTAAAAATAATGCCTCGTTAAAACCTTTCTAATACGCCAGATACAGGGATGTCATTATCCTACCTTCTTTCTTATTTAATAGCAATTAAACCAACGGTTCACTGAAAGTATTTTTATTACATCTAGTTGTAAAAATTATGTTTGAAGTAATATACAACACTACTTATTTAATATCTAGTTTTGAAATTTCATTGAGTGAAAACAGTTTATAGTACGAAAATGCGAGTTTAACGTACGAGGAAGTCAGTATTGACTTAATATTCTGCTTCAAACTGTTCTTCGAGCTGAGTGTTCGAAAATAATGGTGCTTTTCATAGGAGAGGAAATATGCAAGTTGCAACAATTTGAACTGCAAATTATAATTTTGGGATAATCAAAGAGTTTATACCCGTGAATTATGAAAGCTTACAATTTTCGTTCATCATTAAAGAATTTTCTTTTGTTTTGTTTTGTCAAAAATTAATACTGTTATTAAGACTGTTAAAAATGAATTCCCTTTTATTTACGTAAGGACAGTTCATGAATATAAAATCAGTCCTTTCATATGTGATTATTTTTCTTCAATTTTTGAATAGTAAGATAAGACTAACTATTTTTCTTGCTATTTTTGTAGCATATGATTTTTGTAACTTTTGAATTTTATTATTTTCTACGATATAAATAATGAAAATACTTTGAACAACGAATATCCATGGTACTTTTTATAACCCTCCCATATTCTACCTACACATTTCAGAGTAAAATATGTACAGGGTGTATAGTATTAATCTCCCTCAATAAATATTTCCTAATCATTGTCAAAAACAAACAAACAAAACTTGTTTGTTGTTGAATGAATGAAACGAACAAGTCTCAAACTAATATTTTAGGGAAGAAAAACGTACTTTATTGATATATTTTATTTTTATTTTATAACCACCTATGTACAGCCAATCCAATTCAGAGTTTTAGAAATTCAATGTTCAACTCCGTAGCCTGGCAATTTTCAACACAACTTAGAAGACAAGAGAACTCATGGATCAAACAAGTCTTCATAAAGGACTTCTTGATTGAACTAACCGGTATCTTTTTTACATGGGGAGGAAAATTTCACACGGTTTACACAGCAAAAAGATTATTCCAACCCATGATCCGTGTAACACTGAGGATGTTTTTTGTTAGCACTGTGATTGGTGCAAGCTATCAGTAGAATTCATATAAACCAGCCACTGCTAGGATTCAAGCCAGGATCATCTCATTGGGAGGTGTACGCTCTATCCCCTGAGCCGCCATAACTCCATTATGGATATACACCGAAGAGTCAATGCATTATGACCACCCTCCATCTATAACAATGGGCTCACCCAGGTTTTCATGGTTTCTCGCCCAGGAACAATGTTTTCATGCGGCACATTAGGACCCATAATCCTCATGGAACAATCCCTGACGTCTGTAAGCTACTTGAACATAGTTGCAGACCAGGTTCACCCATTCATGGCAACAGTTTTTCCTGCGGGGGATGGTGTTTACCAACTGGATAACGCACCATGTCATAAGGGTCGAATCGTCATGGATTGGTTCGAGGAACATTCCAGTGACTTTCAAATCATGTCTTCGCCCCCAAATTCACCTGACCTTAATCCAATAGAGCATTTGTGGTTCTACTTGGAAAACCAAATTCGTGCTGCCACGCTACCCCCTCGCAATGTGAGGGAATTACAGGACCAGTTGGTGAGCGCTTGGTACCAGATACCTCAGACTACCTATCAGCACCTTGTGGAGTGTTAGAACTGCTAGCATCGCACCATGGCGGATGCTAGCAGCTTTGAGGGCTAAAGGTGGTCCTACATTTTATTAGCAGGGTGGTCATAATGTAATGGCTCATCGATGTACATCGAATTACAAGTGAGAAGGACTTCATGAAAAGATTGAAGCTAGCTTGTTTATCAGAAGAAAAATATAGATGCTTTTAAGAATTGCTGCTCAATTTTTTCCTTCGAAGATCGAATGGGTTTGATCTAATCAATCCAGCCTTAACTGATTCATTAGATTCCTATTGTTATTTGTTTTTGCAGGAGTGCATGAATGTGTATACTTTTATTTATTTATTTTATTTTGACAAGGAATCTGAAAATATCAATACTAAACGTGGTCGTGGTGGTTTTACGGAACAACCTGTATGAATTTAAAAAAGAGTTAGTACTTGAACTGTATTGTAAACCTCTACTTATTTGGTTTAAAACTTTAACTACTTATTTGGTTTAAGTTAATACTTAAATTCTATTATAAGCCTCTATTTATTAGGCATAAAACTAAGCTACTACTTAAACTCTATTGTAAAACTGTATTTATTGAATTTCATTGTTATTAGGTAAAAATTGTTTGTACCGACTATTCTTAAATTATTTTAGGCTTCATATCATTGTGAGTTAAAATTATTTATAAGCTTTTTTTAAAAATAAGCATTTTTATACAACGTTTCAAATCAGACTTCGTTCAATTAATTTTTTAATTATAAAACTGTTTTAACAAATATAAATATTAATGCAGTTTCTTTCCTTTTACTACATTTCTACTTCATCTACAGAATAAAAATATCTTAGCGTAGAGGAAACACTCCAACAATAAGATGCTAAGAACAGAAACTGGTTAGTGATCATTCAAAAATTTAAGACAGTACATAAAATTTTGTGAAGCATAACAGTCAATTTTTTTTGGAGACACAAATTTCCGCAGCATCATTATTTTTATCTCATGGTGTATGAAAATTAATTGGAATTTTAAAACATGTTTCAAAGCAGTTTTTAATAATTAAAAAAAATAATATGAAAATAAATTCTATCGAAGAAAATATTCTCTATTTTCTAAGAATAACCACGCTGTTTGCCTTTTGCTCGAAATAATTTACCGAATTTTAAAAAGTTTAGGACAAGCCCTCTTTTTAATTGGAGGAATCAGATGCTTGACATTAAAAACATTGTTTTGCGACAATCGCGTAATTGAGGTCCTTACACAAAAGAATTTTTTTTTCTTTTACAAATTAATGATACTTCTTAAAATCATGATGTTTAACAGTTAAGGTATTAAAGATACCATTAAAAAATATTTTATACAGTTAATTATTTTATTCGCTTAGTTAAATTTAGAAATTTTGTATATGCTATTCGATTCTTAATTACGCAAAGGACTGAATTTCAGTATTAGTAAGTATTTTAAATTTTAATTAATTACATTGATTTTTAACTTAATTGATCCTTTTCGGAATTCTTTAAAATACCTAGTTTATTTATTTAAAAGAAATTTCGGCATTTATAGTGAAAAATCTTAAAAAGCAATGTCATTGAAAAGTTTTTAAGAATACAGCAAGTAACTTTATTTTTATTGTAATTGGATTTGTAAAGTACGCTTTATGCGCAGAGAAAGAAATTCTGGTACATTTACCATACTGTATGGTAAGGACATTTCTGGTAAACAAACCCTAATTCTTGTATTTAAAAACCAAAACATACGTTATTTATATAATTTATTTGGTACTTTTTTCCGTTCACAGGGTAACAGTTTACCGGAAATTACAGTTTTTATTACCACATATTCAGTAAAAAAAGTGCAAGACTGATACGTTAATATTACCGAATGAATGGTTTTTATGCCATGCTCTAAGGTATCATTATAAAATTTCCAAATTTTAACACATTTACCACACTTTCATCACGTATTATAAAACTATACTTTTTAGTTATTTTTAACCGAAATCTTTATCAATGCCGATTTGGAAGAAACTATAGAGCTTTTCGGTGTTTCCATAGAGCCAGAAAAACGGCAAATTTCACTATATTCTGGTAGTTTCGACCATAATGCTTTTTCTTTGTGTTGTCTCGGTGTCAAATTTAATGTTGATGTCCGAACACTTGATATTAATGATAGATATTAAGAAATACACCCTCCTTGGTTTCAAAAGGTATGAAGAGGGAAATAAAAATGTGTTTCGAGCGTTCAAAAATAGGTCCCCATTTTCAAGACTCGCCAGGCCTGAACGACTTGTGACGTTAATTATTGGCTCTCAAAACATGTCTATTTTTATTATCATGTATTATTTTTCTTAAAATCAATGAAGTTCTTATCTTTTCGTTTCAGTTTCTTTATCTTATTCATTTAATAACTCTGAATGTTAAANAGGTACCTTTAAACTTGGTAAGCAAAATTACTTTATTGAAAATTACTACATTTATTACTTTTATTAACTTCATGCTGATGACACCAAAAAAATATCAAAATTTATTGAGGAAAACTGGTCCCTACTATGTGATTTTTTGGCTAAAATAATGCACCTAAGACAATAAAAAACTGCAACTCCATTATTAGATATTTGTGTGTAGTTAGACATAATTTAAAACAGTTCTTATTTTTAGAATTAAATAGGTAAAGAATGCTAAAAAAATATTTATTTGGATAATTTTGCTGCTATTGTTATGTTTATTTCTTTTCTTCTGTAAAATATTAAGAGAGGAGCTAGTACAAAATTCATATAAAAAGTATTTCGATGTAAATTAAGTAGACAGATATTTTTGCAGAAAAGAAAAGGAAAGGTTTCATATTTCCTTATGAGATATTTATGTGTAGTTAGACATAATTTAAAACTGTTCTTACTTTTAGAATTAAATAAGTAAAAAATACTAAAAAAATATTTATTTAGATAATTTTTCTGTTATTGTTATATTTATTTATTTTTTCTTCTGTAAAATATTAAGAGAGGAGCTAATACAAAATTCATATAAAAAGTATTTTGATGTAAATTAAGTAGATAGGTATTTTTGCAGAAAAGAAAAGGAAAGGTTTCATATTTCATCAAAACAGTTTTCTTTTCCTACTTCTTCGTTTAATTGAACATTAGAGAGAGCATCTGTAATCTTAGAAATATTTTTTTTCAATCCTTTCTATTGAAATGGAGGGTAAGAAACGAGGAATGAATATGAGTTTAAGAAGAACCTTCAGTTAAAACCTAATTGAACACATTTTGAGGAAAATTTCTAAAGTTTTCAGAACGCATGTGATTAAAAATTGAAAACGTATATAATCAAAGAGTAACACAATGAAAAAAAACATGTTTTTAGATTATTTTGCTTTTAAGAAAACTTTTTCAATTTGTTACATTTCCTTTTAGCTCAGTTACTTTGATTTTTTACTTATTTTTCAACAGTTTATACAAGGTTTTTAGTAAGTGACCATTTTTAATTAAAGATTCAAAAATATACGCAGTATATTTAATGGGCTACTAAAGTTGCTGAAATCTAAACGAAATATTTTTCATAAAAATTAAGGACAGGAAACTAAGAAAGATTAAAATATTTAAATAACTTTTATTGAAATCATTTCGAAAATAAAATGTTTTTGGCATTTAGTATATTACATGTGTATTAAAGAAAAGTTTTAATCTTCAACTATTTGCATTCCTATAATTACGGAAGGAAGATATTTACAATTTTTTTTCGCTGTATTTAAAATCCAAAGGAAAAGATACTTCACTTCTTTCAGTTATTAAAAAATGCAAGGAAAGCCCACTTTTTTTAAAAACAAAAAAAAATAACTAAAATGAAAAAATTAAGATTATAAAGTTATTAATTAAAATAAGTTTGTAAGATCTTTTCTGTGCCACCCAGTCAAAATTAGACATTATGTTTGTTTGTTTTTTTTTAAATATGTTGTCTCTTTATACTCAAATATGTTTTCAATATGGGATGACTAAAAATATCGGCTACGTATAAAAATTCTGCGAATTCCTTTTAAAATCTATAAACAAAAATATTAAAAAATCCTTTTATTATATTGTGTTCTGAAGTTATCTTTTATTGTTATTAAATTTAAAATGCGATATTTGAAATGCTATTTTAGCAAAAAATTAAACTTAAAAACATATTTTTTTAACAATCTACTTACGTACACTACTGGAATTTTCATTCAGAAGATTACAGTAAAATAACAGGTAATAGTCTGTTCAGTTAATTAACTGTGAAGTTTACGACAGAATTCCTTTTACGGTTTTGAAACCGTTTACAACTAGTATGGTTAGAAAACCAGGAATTCAAAACTATTCGGATTTTAACCATTTGCAACTAGCATGGTTTTTAAAACCGTTGAAAAGAAATTTATCTGGGCATTAGAGCTAGACTTTTCCTTAGTTTATTTCAATGGAATTAGGTTGTTGTTTTAAGTTGTGTTTCATCAAATGAGCCGTGGAATATGGTTTAATTAGGTTATCTGGGTTTTTTTTCACCTATTGTAAGAGATGGGAAATATTACACATTTTTGTGGTAAGAAATTTTATGGTGCTGTCATCTTTGTAATATATAGTAGTATTGTTATAAATAATGCATCAATTAACAGTAGTCTCTTCAGGTGCTTAATATTTTGTTATTTTAAAAAATATTAACAGAAGTGATAAAATATCTCAATGTGATGCAAAATAATTAATTAAAAAAGTATTTCTTGCATAGCATTAAACATCATATACTAAGTGAAATTATTGAAATTCAGAAAAATTTCGGAACTGTTTTGAATTTCTAATCATTTTGTTAAAAACTAGAGAGAAAAAAAATGTCTGATCTGCAATATCTTACAAAATTTCGAAAAAAAAGACTTTTGAAGGTATTACAGATTTCTATGAGAACACTTGATCTCAATCATTATAAAAATCAAAATTTCTAATTTCGAAAAGAATAAAAATTAGTGAAAGCCATATTAATAATGCAACTATAATAATGTATAGACTATAATAATGTATAGAATTTAAAAAAAAAATTTTTTGACTATGAAGTAATTTAAATTTCTATGTATATATTCCCACACAATTATCTTCATCTTCAACGTGTATGATCACTGTTATTCATGGTTAATGGGATAAAAAAGTGAAACAGAAAGGCGGAAAAAAAGAGAAAATTTCAAAGAATGTTAAGTGAGAGGTACAAATTGTACCTCGCATTTAACATTCTTTGAGATTTGAAAATGCAGATTTTTAAGGAAATTATTAATATTCCTTAAATGATATTAATTATTTAATTGAATATTGGAGGATGTTGTTGGTTAGTAATAAAATTCCAACAAATTTAAAACTGTTCTAAGTAATTAGAATTTTCATATTTTTAAAAACATTTATTTAAATGCTATTTTAAATCAGTGAATTTAAAAAAATCTTTATTAATATTTATTTATCCAAAAAATAAAGACTTATACTTTTCCGAAATTTGATTAAAGACAATGTTAATCCAACAAATGAAATTAAGTTCTTTACAAAATCATTGAGTTAATCGTGTATTAAACTTAATAAAATAATATATTTATTTAAAAAAATCTTTAGTTAGCTTATAAATATTTTTGTCATGTGTAAATCTAAATTGGACAAATCCATGACAACCAAATATTAAAATTAGATTATGCAGGTCAAAACACAGAAGGAGACAACNTATTGTTATAAATAATGTATCAATTAACAGTAGTCTCTTCAGGTGCTTAATATTTTGTTATTTTAAAAAATATTAACAGAAATGATAAAATATCTCAATTTAATGCAAACTAATTAATTGAAAAAGTATTATTTGCATAGCATTAAACATCATAGACTAAGTAAAATTGTTGAAATTCGGAAAAATTTCGAAACTGATTCGAATTTCTAATCATTTTGTTTTTTAACAAAATGATTAGAAATAGAGGGAAAAATATTTTTGATCTGCAATATCTTACAAAATTTCGAAAAAAAAGACTTTTGAAGTTATTACAGATTTCTATGAGAACACTTGATCTCAATCATTATAAAAATCTTCGAAAAGAATAAATATTAGCGAAAGCCATATTAATAATGCAACGATAATAATGCATAGACTTCAATGATTTTAACCTTAAAAAATATTTTTTGACTATGAAATAATTTAAATTTCCATATATATATTCCCACATAATTTTCTTCATCTTCAACGTGTATGCTCACTGTTATTCATGGTTAATGGGATAAAAAAGTGAAACAGAAAGGCGGAAAAGAAAGAGAAAATTTCAAAGAATGTTAAGTGAGAGGTACAAATTGTACCTCTCATTTAACATTCTTTGAAATTTGAAAATGAAGATTTTAAAAGAAATTATTAATATTCCTTAAATGATATTAATTATTTAATTGAATATTGGAGGATGTTGTTGGTTAGTAATGAAATTCCAAAGTATTTGCAACAAATTTAAAACTGTTCAAAGTAATTAGAATCTTCATATTTTTAAAAACATTTATTTAAATGCTATTTTAAATCTATGAATTTTAAAAAATCTTTATTAATATTTATTTATTCAAAAAATAAAGACTTATACTTTTCCGAAATTTGATTAAAGGCAATGTTAATCCAACAAATGAAATTAAGTTGTTTACAAAATCATTGAGTTAATCGTGTATTAAACATAATAAAATAATATATTTATTTAAAAAAATCTTTAGTTAGCTTATAAATATTTTTGTCATGTGTAAATCAAAATTGGACAAATCCATGACAATCAAAGATTAAAATAAAAATATATGCAAATAAACAAACTAAAATAAGAACATTGGNTATTTATTTAAAAAAATCTTTAGTTAGCTTATAAATATTTTTGTCATGTGTAAATCTAAATTGGACAAATCCATGACAACCAAATATTAAAATTAGATTATGCAGGTCAAAACACAGAAGGAGACAACAGAATCTACCGACAAAAGCACCAATCATGATTAAAATAAAAATATATGCAAATAAACAAATTTAAATAAAAAGTATAATATATATATATATAAATTATTAATAAAAATATTAAAAAATATAAATAAAAAAATAGGAATGAAAAATATAAATAAACGAAATAGGAATGAAAAATATAAATAAAAAATACGAATTAAAAAATATAAATAAAAATATGAAAATACTGACAACATAGCAGATTTTTCAGTTCTGCAAACCATGCAGTCAATGGAGAAGCAGTTTCTGCAAGCTTGTAGCAAAATACCACGAACAGTGTTTTTTGCGATATTTGGTCATTTACTTAAAACCTTGAAGTCTTTGAATGCCTACATAAAACCTCAAATTCGGTCATTTTAAGTAAATTGTTTTTTTAAAAAAATACTATATTTAAGAAAAATTAAGTTAGTCACACTAAGGAATGTTTGAAGTATTAAATTAAGCATGAAGACCGAAGCACTTTAATGTTAAATAATATTTCAGTCTTTTGCTTTGCAAAGGTGATTAGTAGTTAACAAGGAATATTTTGTTTTTCAGATGCCAACTTCCGATATTATTTTTATTCAGCACTTTAAGAATCTAAATGTAAACAGAGAGTATGAATTTTTAAACAATTCAACAAATAATTCGTGTGAAATGCAAATGTTTAATATTTTTAGGTAATTGAACTTATTTCATGAACCGAATTCAAAATAACTCGATACGCTATAAGGATGTTTTTTTTATAACTCAAATTAAGAAATTCTTTTTAGTATGCAATAAAATAGACTTGCTATTTTAACACTGGATACTATTAGGAAATAGTTTAAGCTACAAAATGATACATTTCTCAGTAATTTGGTTACTTTTCCGTTAGTTGGGCGCAAGCGAAAAATTGAAAAATAATGTAGAATTCCGCCACATTTTTTACAACCGTAAGGGGGATGTTAGTTTGGGGCCACGTGCTCTATTCTCTGAATTTATTCAACTGCAATTCTCAGCATGAAATCTGAGATTTGGCATAAATAAACATAAATCGTAAGCAAAAAGTTCCTTAAATTATAGTAAAAAAATTATTTTGCAGATTTCTCGATAATAAACAAGAAATTATAATTTTTTTTTCTATCCACAATTTAAACACTTGAAACTTTTCGAAAACAGTTTAATTAATAAAATGAAACAATGCTCAGTATTTTGTTATCCTAGACTCCCAGCATGAACTCTTTGATTTTGGAAATAACAATATATATCTATATCTATCTATCTATATATATATATATATATATATACAATTTTCTAATTTATTATCAATTTTTATATTAAGAACGAGAATTGATTAACATTTTTGACAGCTAATTTAGTTTTTCTAATTAAGTCTATATAGCCCTTGTACATTAAGTTTATTTAAGCCGTTTTATGTCTTATGTTTATGTCTTTTAACATAATGGTTAAAACTCTTGATCGGCTGTCAGATTAAAAATATAGGCTCTTTATACTTCCATTTAAATTAATATTTCCTGTACTAGATAGCTGCACCAGCAATTGGACTTGGAAGGAAGTTCTTACGTTTTAAATTTAAATTTTATTTCAAAAATCGATATTTCTGTTTTAAGGAATTTATTCCTCCTTTTTAAATTTCTATTTTCTAAATAAAATTGAAGCATCATAAATCTAATTCCAAAAAAGTGATTAAAGCAATTGAAACATTTATTCGAATTTTTATCCATTTGTTTTTAATTTGAAATGTGTGTTTGTTTTAATTTGAAATAATGTAGAATTCACCGATAAGTATTCAAGTATCTTACGAAGCGAATACAGATTTTAGTTACTTTAAACCATTATACTCTCAAATAATTTGAAAATAAACGATAAGTACTTCAATCATTGATATATCAAGCAAGTCAAAAATATATTTTGCATGCGACATTTAAAAATGATTTAAAATAATAAGAAGAAGAAAGTCTCATCATTCAAGAAGAAAATTATATTTAACAACTTAATTTTGATATTTCTTAGTTATCGTGTTAGTAAAAATATTCCTTAAATATTATGAATATTATTAAAAGCATGAAGATCCTACGAAATTTATTTGCTTAAAATTAAAGCATACCGCATTTTCTAATGTCAGAACACTCTTAATTTTTAAAATTAATAAATTCAAGATATATATTATTACATAATAGGAAATTAAAATGTAAATATTTTTTTATATTTGAAAAACAATGAATTATGTTAATTATTTCTGTAAAATCATAAAGAACTTAAAATATGAAAGCAATGGTCAAATGGTTTTTAAATATGTTTGATTTGGTGGAAAAATTAAACCTTTTATACGAACTTCGTAAACTAAAAAAAATAATGTCATTCAAATTAGGATGTTTGAAATTTTGCTTTTAAAATATTTAAAAATAAAACATAAAGAGTCAATCTAGAGTCAAAATATTTAAATTTACCTTATGTTAACACTAAAAAAAAATCCTTAAAAATTAAAATTTTTCGAGCCTCAATAATTGAAATTCTGTTAACTTATGTAAATGCTGGTGTACTTAAACAGATAGTTTTTAACTGCCGTTTCTACGAGACACCGCCATACAAAGTGATCCCCAATAAAACTCTGCATACCAGTAGTATAGTTACACTGAAATTCTGGAAATAAATTCTTGTTTCAAAAAACTCTGTAATAGGCATTTATGAAAAGAAACAGTTCGATATGTAATTATGAAAATAAACTAAAAATTTATTTAGTTATTAAAGTTTTTTAGTACAAATTTGCATATACAAATGTGTTTTGTTTTTTTTGGTACTTTTCAATTGTAAATTGTAAAAACTTTATTCTGAAATTTTAGGGCTGTTTCCTTGTTTTTACCTACACTTATGCTACAAAATTGGCAAATAGTCTAAATTACTCAATCATTTACTGGTTTTAATTACTCGTGTATTTAAAATTTTTGGTATCTAGATTGGTATCTTTTTTTGGTATCTTTGGTACAGAATTATTTTAAATATTTGTTTTTTAATAATTTGCAAATTTTAAATATTTTTAGTTTTACTTGCTTATAGTATTAAGTAATTCAATACATTTGATATAAAAAATTAAGTAAAAAAAAACAACATTCATTTATTTGTTTTTTTATTAAAGGTACTCATCATAGTTGTATTTTTTTTTAATTGGCATTTTAAATCTTACTAATATGCTCGGATGTGCCTAGATTAATCGTTTTTTCATTAAATTTTTTAGCGTTTCTAATGTAAGGGTTAAACTAATGGTAGTAAAATTATATTTAATTACATTGACTTTCTTTTTTATTTGAAGATAAAAGAAAATTTGACCATTTTTTCTTAAAATTTCGTTTTAATTTTGGAAGTATTGGGTCATCGTGTGTGATATTTGGAAGTATCAAAACAGCTCTTTTTACACAATCTAAATCAAATTCTAAATTTCTAAAGTTTATATACCTCACATAATAGTTTATATACCTCACATAATAGTATATATACCTCACTTACAAAGCTTATTTTACCTCACTTTTTCATGAAATAGATTTATATAATTCCAAAAGCTTAACAAAAAAATATTATTTTCGACCTATTTAGAAGATAACATGGTGATATTATAAAAAAATATTTCTTATTATTTTAATTAATGAGCTCGGTGTTAATATTTATAAATAAAATTAGATTTTTGAAAAAGTGAAGTACGATCCTATTGATCCCATTGGTCCCATTGGAGCAGCAAAAAGGGAGAGGCAAACATGTTGTCAGATGGAAAATAGTACTTAAAAATCACGAATAAGAAGTGCAACGTAACCTTCCAAAGTTTTAAAGTAAATTGAGCAATTATTTATTATATTCTTCTGTGCATATTTTAAATGCTTTCATATACTAAATATTTTATGTATTTTTAATTATTTTATGTACTTAAGTATTTATCTACGCTTTAATAAATGTACTAAATATCTATCTATCTATCTATATTTATGTACATCTAATGAAATTACATGGTATTATTCATTTTCTTCCATCAGTTATCTTCATATTGATCCTTTTTGGTAATTCCAAAATTAAGAAAAATAATACTAATAATAATGCTTGCAAACATCATCAAAATGTTAAATTATATTTAGTTTCAAGGAGTAATACAATTTATACCTATTCTATACCAAAAAATTAAATAGGCATTTAAAATATGAACTAACCACAATATTTGCATGCCAATCCAAGACAGATTATTTTTTCACTGGAATGCCCAGTGTCCTCAAATGAGGACGGGCTGCAATTTTAAAGTTAATATAAAATATGCTTAAATTTTAAGTTTTAAACTCTTATTAGGTCATAATAAATTAGATTTGAAAGATTCATTTAAATATATGAAGTAGAAATAATTTGGGCGTTAATGAGTTAAAGTAATCTTCTGCGATTGACAAAATACTCATTCCTTTAGGTTAGGGAAAGTACATAATCTTACGGTCTAAAACTGGACATGACCCGACAAGAGATTTTACTCGCCATTATTATTTATGAACAATTTTTAAAATGTCAGCAGACGTAAAATAATGATTATTTTGGGTACTAAAGCCATAAAAGAAAGTAGAAATTGAAAAATGAATTCTGTATGCTGTCTTTAATCTATTGTGGCAACCAGATCTATAGAACGTGAATGCTAACTTCTCAATGCCGAGAAAAATATGGTAGTCTGATTAGTCAGAATATATTCGCCTACCCTAAATGTTCAATATATTTCATTCAGTTGTTTAGGATGTTTTAAAATTCTTCTTGACTTTTCTTCTCTTATGCACCACTCAGTTTTATTCCTTTATTTTATTTCTTTTAAGAAAAAGTTTAGGTCGGCCCTGTTTGCGCCAGCAGCTAATTTTCTCGTTTTGAAAAATTAGTTAAAATTTTATCAACTGTCAAATTTATGTAAAACAGACTCCACGGTGTCAGGCTTGGTTAAGAATTCGTATTCCCAGATGTAAATGGGAAAAAAAAGCACCGGAAAAAGAAAGAGAAAAAAAGTGCTGCAATATATATATATATATATATATATATATATATATACAGTCAAACCCCGCTATAGTGAACACGGTTTATAGTGAACTCCCAGATATAGTGAACGAAATATTCTGTCCCGTGCCTTGCTGTACAAGCATAATGTTATTTTTTGTGGATATAGTGAACCAAAAAATTGAGGAAGTTGGATATAGCGAACTTTTTTCTGTCTTCGACTGATTTTTTTCTTCATTTTTTTGTAATAATTGGAAATTTTTACTTCAAAATAAATACATATACCAATGTTTAAAACCATCTATAGAGGGGAATGTAGCGATAAGCATTTTTTCTCCTTTGCTTCTTTTATCTCACTTTCCAATCCCTAAGTAGATGCTTCCAACCCTGGCACATGATGCACCTGTAAGGTGTCAGTGGGATCAGTATGCTTTTTCTATCAGAGGGAATGAGTAACTATTCGTTATTGGTCAAAGGGTTGGACACTAATATGTGTCGATAAGGCCCTCATTTCAAATCCTTTTTGCTCTCAGTTCAGTTAAAATAAATCTGCAAACAAGTGTCTCAAATTTAATTGTAGAGACCAGTAAACGTAAAACGTTCTCCATTGATGATAAAATGGGCATAATCAGAAAAATTGAAAATGGATGCAATCAAGCTGATATTTGCAGGGAATATAAACTATGCAAATCTACAGTTTGTAACATATGGAACGATAGGCAATTAATAATTTCTGCTCATGAAAAAAACTTAGAAGGCAGAAAAAAGTTGAGAAAAGCAGATCACAAGGATGTTGAAGAAGCATTACTTAAGTTTTTCACCATTCGAAGAAGCCGCAATCTTCCTGTATCTGGATAAATGTCGATGAATCTGTTAAGCGATTTTATGAGACTACTTTTATGTGCTCGAATGGCAGGTTAGACAGATTTAAAAAGCGGAATAACAGAAATTCAGGAAAAATTATCTGAGAGTCAGGAAGTGTTTCCGTATCTGATGGTGAGGATTACTCATCAGCTAAAAATAACTAATTTTTATTTTTGCCCGCAAGACGATTAATAATGAAAAATAACACATTTTTTGCTACTACATAATATTTTTCAGTCATTTATTTGAATAGTGTGTAATAAAAGGGAGGAGTTTGGGAACTATTAGTTAAATTGCCTATAAACGGATATAGTGAACTCCCGGTTATAGAGAACCAAAACTTCGGTCCCTTGAAGGTTCACTATAGCGGGGTTTGACTGTATATATATATATATATATATATANTATATATATATATATATATATATATATATATATATATATATATATATATATATATATATATATATATATATATATATATATATATATATATATATATATATATATATATATATATATATATATATATATATATATATATATATATATATATATATATATATAACAAAATAAATAAGTACAAGAAAACACGAAGAAAGTTAAGAAAAACAATAAGTTTCATTTATTGTGCATAAGCTGCAAGTAAACAGAACTCATTAGAAAAGTTCAAAATGAAGATAAAACAAGGGAAAACAATAGACATATGGAAAAATGGGGGGGGGGAATAATAATGAAAAAAAATAATAAACAACTGATTAAAAAAAAAGGATGAAATTTTTTAAAAAATCCGGAAAATAAAAGATATAATCTTTTCATCAGCCCACACGATTATATCCGCAAAAAAAAGTGCTTTCTGATATTGTATCAATATAGTCAAAACAAAATATATTAATACAATAGTGTGAGGAGCACTCAAAAAAGTTTTTTGATCTGCTTTGTTGATTTATACAATAAAAGAAATGATTTTAATTTTAATATTAATAAACTAATTACTTGGAATTCTAATGTTTCTAGGAGCATCTATTTGAATACCGCTTTTAATGAAATGAACAGAATTAAAAGAATTTGTAGTAATATTTATTTATCCGAAAAACAAATCGATAAACTCTTTCAAAATCTGATAAAAAACAATGGATACCCAACTAAAGTAATAAAATCTATATATATATTTCTCTTACACGGCACGAAAAAAGAGCCTCATTACAACTCCCCGAATGGCAACGTTTGAAAATTGACCAATGATTGCTGCTAAAAATGTCACATGGCAAATCTAGTTGATGTGGCTCAACATATAGCGCTTTTAAAAACGGAAACAATAACCAGAGTGAGCATTATCAGGTTGTTCAATTCAGATTCATGCCCTAAAAACATGATAATATTTAATTTGAACTCAATAAGGAATTAATTAATTAATTGAAGTGAGAATGCTTTAAAAGGCCGCTGTTGAATTGATATTTTTCTACTGGGAGCTACCTAAATGTCTAAAACAGGTTTAAGTGTTTGTATTGAATGCATTGAATTTTTTTATATTTCGCGTTTATTTATGCATTAAATTTTCACGCTTTGAAATGCAGAATCTAATTAAAGAAGTACTTTGTACAATTAAATAAGATTCTTTTCACAACACTTAAATATTTACTTTATTTTCCTCATATATACAGAGAACAGTCGGCAAAGAAGTCTGTCAGGTTAAAAAAACATTTCGCTAAAAAAAGAACGAATTCTAAAATAAATAAAAATAAACAACTTAAAAAATATAAATGCTGTTGCCAGCCATAGAATTTTTTGAAAGTTAATTTAGCAACATAAATCAAAATGACATAGAAGCGCAACTACATCAATATTATGATACCTGAGCGCTTGACGTAACAAATCCTTCAATTCTATAAGTGTTGTATCGCCAAATGCCCAGATTAACAATTGTGTTTTTAAGGAAATTCTATAAAAAGTTTTTAATAAAAAAACCAGCTACTTCTACAACCGCCTCTTATAGAACTTGGCTCATTGATTAAAAATATTGTTTTAAATTTTACAGTACTAACTTTACTTCTACTTACATTATTGCTATGACCCTCTTTCATTACATTTTACAACTTCATGCTAAATTTAAGGACTTTAAGTTGTTTTGTGGTTGAATACTGACACTTAGAAATGTGTACATAAAAAAAAAATATTTAGAGGCTCAGAAAAATTTGAATTGCTGACACTGAATTTAATAATGAAAACAATCATTTTTGTGAAAAATTTAATTATATTACTGACATCAAAACTAAAAATATTGCGTTTCAACTTAACAATGCTACCTTAACTTTTACGTATATAATTACTATGATCCCTTATATATATAATTTCTGGCATTGAACAGCCAATCCACTTAATGAATATGCTTTTTTCATTTTCATCTTTTTAGCATTTAATCTAAAAGACAGGAGAACACTTTGTTTATATAACCAATTAACATTCACCTTAGAGAAGAATTTTTTTAGCGAAAGTAATTTACATTTGTGCAAACGTTAAAATCTCTCGTAGTTACCCCGATGCCAATGGAGCTCTAATCTGTCTTTACCAAAGTATAATTTGCATCAGCCATCTCTGTGGTAGAGAGCGAAATAAAGTTTAAGCATCATACTCGTTCAATGTAGACTTAATCTGTCATTGCTTAGCCTTGCCGATTATTATCAAGTAAGCGTTATGATTTTTATTATGAAAAATTTGCATGCAAATAATTTTATTTCTAATTTGATGATAGTTCTCTACAGAATGGTTTTCCACATCTAATTAAGAACTTAAAAAAAAAATATGAAAGTTGTTTATTTCAATATGAGGAATTGTTAAAATTGTTTGTTTTTTTATCGTAAGCATTCTTTATTTTACGTGTTTTAGTAAATAAATAATGATTTTATATTGAAACTTTAAATTTTTTGATAAAAATTGTCAAAAAAGTTTTTTTTGCAAAATTAAATGGTATAACATTATGTGTTTCTGTAAACTTTTTGCATACTTTAATGTTTGAAATAATATGATTCAGAAAAGTATGGAATCTAAAGTTTAAACAGAACTTTCATATTAGATCATTAAATTTAGTTGTACTAGGTTTTAACTCTAATAAGGTTTTTTACAACGCACTGTCTTGAATGCCCGACGTTTTATAACCCTAAACTTTGGCGATCAGCTGAAATGGGAGATTGCCAAACTAATTCTATCGCCAAGAGCTTGGATGCCCGACTTTTTTTGAGCGTGGTGAAAATGGCAAATACGTTTTATAGCTCAATAATGTAAGCAATTGTTAAAAATATCTTTTCATGAACTAATAAGATAGGTAAATTCCTATTCTTTAAAATCTCGTTCACCAGCCCCAGTGTATCTGTATGTCTTACGTGGAAGCGATGAAATTGCACGTTATGACCATAATTTGTAGTAAAAGAAATACCTACAAGAATATCTGTTA
>NC_092204.1:93046917-93076863 GCF_043381705.1 Parasteatoda tepidariorum | reverse complement strand
CGCTGCGGGAAAAGTTCAGCTTAATCCCACGGCGTCTCAAAAGCTGCTCCTCGAGATAATCTGCTCCTATAGGATCAGTCCATGCAATTTCTTCCTTGTACAAAGCAATACTTAAAGTCTTATATTTTTGCAACCTATGTCTTTTCTTAAAGACATGAAAATTGTTAAACAGTGTTTAACAGCACCATTCTTGTTTTTGTACTTAATGATGAAAAATGTCATCTTTAAACTTAAATAAAAAAGGAGCATTTACGGGCATTTAATGCTTTAGTGATTTGTTTTAATATTATTTTTTAAATTAACGAATAATTTTTATTAAATCAGAAAACAAAAAAATTTTTTTTTGGTATGTTTAACACTTTATACAAAATTTTTTAGTTTTTAAACTTTTTTAGAATTTATTTTAGAAATCCATAAATAGACAATTGACTTTCAAAATTTAGTAACAGGAAAGCTGTTTAAGGTAAACAAATAACTCTTATAGCAAACTCCTTTGCTAGGATATAAAATTTTCTTCACACAGTCTCCTACAGTTTAGTATGGGCAGTGCGCATATAGCGAACAGTCAGTGAAAAAAAAAGTATTGAAATTCACATCATAATTATTTACAATCTTTTAATGACGGAAATTAAATTGCAATATTTTTTAAATGTCCATTACACGGTTAGAAATTTATTGGAAAAAAGGGCTAAATAACAATCTATTTAATTGCAATTTTACCATATTTAAGCAAAACAGTCAAATAACCTTAAATAAGATGGTAATAAAACTATTAACAGTGAGAAAAATCGTTTATTAACTATTTTTTACCTAAAACGGTTAAATAACAAGAATTTTATTGCAGCAACTAAGCCCACCTAATGAAGCAACTTAGTTCCTTGCAATTGCGTATATATTATAGCGGAGAAGGCTAATTTTGCTGTGTAATTGATCTACGTACGATATTTCAATGTGTAATAAATCGAATAAATCTTGAGGGAGTAAACAGACTGAGACGGACTGGGCAGGTAACCTGCTGTAGTGCCTAAGAAGAAGAATTGACAATCTGGGAAGGGCCAAACTGGCCCCTTCAGTCTGTCTAGGTACATAGCAATGTTTAGTTTTTCCAGTGCTAAGTTGAAAATATGAATTAAGAAACAACACAATAATGTATCGGAAGTAATTAGTCTTCTATTATTAAAAAAAAATAAAGATGGTGAAGAAATGGGTCTATAGAAACAATAGAATAATTAAAGAGTAGTATTATTTGAATTTTTTGTTTGTCTTTTATCTTTTCACTTAAAAACTATAAGCAATGTTAGACGAGCCGTAGTGGATAGAGGAGTTAGGGGATAGAACACTCGCCTCCCAATGAGGTGAGCCTGTTTCGAATCCCGGTGATAGCTGGTTGATTCGAATTCCGTACCCAGCTCGGACCTACCACAGTGCTGACGTAAAATATCCTCAGCGGTAGAGGTCTGTTAGAGTCCCTTGCCGTCAGGCTAACCGTGGGAGGTTTTCGTGCTTTTCCTGTCCATGCAAATGAGGGCTAGTTCCATCAAAAAGTCCTCCACGAAGGCAAGTTTCTCCTAATACTTGATACAGAAGTTCAAAATTACAGGGCTGCAGAGTTGGACATTGGTAGCCGTAAACTGAAAATTCGATCTGCTGTTCAACGACGGTTATAAAATTAAATATAAAATAAAATAAAGCAATGTTGAAAATGTTTTTGTGAAAAATTTTCTACTTAAATTTGTTCATCTTGAAACACAAACTTACTGCTTAGCTGAAATACAGATTTTTTTGTTACAAAAAAGCAATTTTTCTGTTGTCCGTTACCTAAAATATAAAAATAAATTCAATGGCAGGATTTCTTTCGCTGTCTTGTTCACCATACAAATGTATGTCTACAGGGCAATTGTTTTGTCAACAAGATTTTGAAAAATTATTATCCAGAGACTCGGTGTTTTACTTTGTTCAACTCAAATTTGATCATTATTCTACTTTACAACAATATCTTGGTTATTTATTTTTTCTTTTTCAAATAAAGAAAGCGTCGAATAGAAAGAGTTTTTCTGACATTTTTATGGATTTTCTGTTGGATCATTTTATTTGGAGTACTTTTTTATTTTTTTACCAATGCGATAAATGAAGATCTTTGAGATACACTTTAAACTGTTTCTTTTTAATAAGAAGATCTGAAGAATAGCTTGTTTTTGAAAACTTATTTAGATTTTTTTCATTATTTTTTTCTAATCTGAATAGTTTAGCAAAGTGTGATTGATGTAAGTACTATAATATAGTAAGTATATATTATAATATCTCAAAGGTGTCTCAATTTACTGTAAGGGATTTAAAAAAATAATTTAAAAACTATTAAAAGCTATAAATGCTTTAGTTAATGTAGTTTGAAAGCAAAAAATGTTACGAAATTTTGAGATCTTTATAATTTTGTTGGAGCTAATTTGTTAAAAAAATTTATTCAAAAGTCGTACGTGCAAAAGAAACTTAAAAATAATAATCATGCACGATACAACTATTTTAAATATAGAACAAGACAATGTATAGAATAATAAAATGCAAATGGACTTATGTTTCTAGTGCACGAGATAAACAAATGCAATTACATTTACAACTATTTTAAATGAAGTCAAAAAAATTCACAATCACGCAAACACATACAAATCAGTGTTCAGTTAACATGAGAGTAACAAATTTTATATACATAAGTATTTTAAATGTTGTTCAAAAACATCTAGATTGATGCGAACACAAATAAACCTGTGTTTATACAGCAAGAGATTTACAAATTTATTTCCTCCTTCCTTCCTTCCTTCCTCAATGGCACGACAGCCCCGGGTGGGCCCTGGCCTTCTCAATCAACTTCCTCCAGGCCTGTTTCTGCCTGGCAGTTGTCTTCCAGTTTGAGACTTTTAAGACTGAAAAGTCTCTTTCCACGCAGTCGGCCCATCTCAGCTTTGGTCGACCTCTGGGCCTTGATCCGATGGGCTGAGCCGAAAAGATTATGTTTGTCGGACGCTCTCTGTTCATCCGAATGATGTGACCAGCCCATTTAATTCTTTGAATTTTTACGTACTTGACAACTTCAGGCTCTCTAAGGGCCCGATAGAGTTGTGAGTTTGAACGTCTGTACCAAGTACCATCAACTTGTTTGCCCCCAAAAATGGATCTTAGGATCCGACGTTCGAAGATTCCCAAGGAATTCTCATCTTTCTGTGTTGTTGTCCAAGTTTCTGAGGCATATGTTAGGATAGGTCTGATCAAGCATTTATAAATTAACAGTTTAGTATCTCTTTTTAGTAGGTTTGAGTTTAAATATTTTTTTAATCCATAGAAACATTTACTTGCACTATTGATTCTTCTTTGTATTTCGGGTGCGATATTGCCATTAACGTTGACTTCAGAACCAAGATAAACAAAACTGTTTACTTTTTCAAACTTGTATTCACCAATTTGCAAGTGAGTTGTGGAATCAGTTATTTTGGTGCATTGCATGTACTTGGTTTTCTCCTGGTTAATAGTGAGATGCATTTTTTCTGCCTCTTTTTCCATGGATAGAAAGGCTTGCTTTAAGTCAGATTGTGTTCGAGCTATGATGTCAATGTCATCGGCAAAAGCGAAAATTTGGACAGACTTATGAAAGATATGTCCTCTGGTATTGTTTATTTACCACAATTATTTTAAATATAGTTTAAAAACAAAAAGGAATTATGCACACACAAATCAAGCATTTTTTTAAACGTGGAGTATCAAAATTACTTCCATAACTATAAGAAATTAAATTCAAAAGCATTTGAAATCACGTGAATCACGTGAAACCACTGAATTTTGAACAAGAGATAAACAAATATTTTTCAAAATATATTCAAGAAAGAAATATTATTCATAAAAGAAATATTATTCAGAAATATATAAAATAATGCATACATAAATAAACTTGTACTTATATAGCATGAGATTTACAAATGTACTTCCATAACTATTTTAATATAGGTTAAAGACATGAAAAACCATGAGAACACAAATACACCACTAATTTTTGAACAAGAGGTAAAAAAATGTACTTCTATAACTGTTTGAAATGTTATTTAAAAATACTTGAATAATGAAAAACCAAATAAAAATGTATAAATAGACAATAGGATCAACAAATGTACTTGCATAATTTAATTAAATGTGGTTTGAAAACATGTAGAATCAGGTAAATACAAATAAATAATTGTTTTTGAACACGAAATAAGCAAATGCTTACGGCAGTTTTAAATATTATTCAAAAATATATGAAATAATGCAAGCATAAATAAGATTAACAAATGTACTTCGAAAAAATCTTGCTTTTTCTTAAACAATTGCAATTTTAAACATGCTTTTTTTGTAAATCTAATAAGTACATTATTTTCCACTGAAAATATGTCTTTAAATAATAACACTGAATAGAATATCTTATTTGAACGCTACAAAAAATTCACGCGTATTTAAACTCGACACATTAGATTAATATTCTTATTTTATTATTTGCTTTTAAAGAAAAGGGAATGATATTTCAATTAAAGAAAAAGATTTAATTGAATATAATGCTCTTAAGTGAATTATTTCCAAACAAAACAGTTTCTTTATCTTACTAAACAATAATTAACTTGAAAGAATAAAAACAATTATAAAATTTGTTCTTATTGGATCGTTTTATGGAACTGAATGGCCAAAATAAAATTGTTTAGCGTTTTAGAATAATTTGTTTTAATTAATTTTACGAAGTATTTTATTCTCTTCACGAATGTATTAATGAGTTTCTTAATTTTATACAGTTAATATATAAATTGCTGCGAACGTAAAACAAAAGATTTGTTGTACTGCTTATAATACAGCCCAACTCGCTTATAACGACAACATGGGGATCGAGACAAATTGATTGTTTAATCAAATACTTGTTTTATCTGAGTCTCCGAAATCATCAAAACTAAAAGCTATAATGTATAGAGTGCGAAATACAAAATAATTAACACTTTGTATAACTTTTGATCTAATGATCAGATTTCTTAATATTTCAAGAGCCTAACCTTAGTAAATGATAGTAAATTAGTGAAAAGTATGTTTTAGGTTTCGAAATAAAGACACAAAAGTGTATTTTTTCTGAATAAGCATACCTTTTTTTACGGATTCGGTTTTTATGACTAAAAGAATATGGGGGTAGCCGCAATATGGAAAATAGTGTCCCAACAATTTAGGCATGTCTGTGGTCAAAAGCTTAGGTGTTTTCATATTAATTTCACTTTTTGTTTAATTCCTCTTATACCAAAATTAAAAAGCGAACGTAAAAATTTCGCATACAATATTAAAATTTGTTTGTTCATGGATAATTCCTAGTAAAAAACTATTTTTTACTATGCAATTTATTAATCATCGAAAAAATTTTGAAGAGTTTTTTTAATTCACAGTTTTCTACTTATTTAATCTAAGTTATTTTAAATGTAAAATTTGAATTTAACTGGTCAAATTGTTCTCGAAATAGAAGTTCTAAAATGCGATTTTTTAAAGATGGGGAAATATCCACAAAACTGAAATTAAAATTTAAAAAAAAATCTAAATTTTCGATCATTCTTTTGCTATTGGGACCATATTAAATAAATAATTTGCAAGAAACTGAAGTGGTAAAATATACACAATTAAAAACTTCATTGGTTTAAAAAACTATGAAGATGGAAATAAAAGTTGACATATTTCAAGTTCTTAAAAATAGGCTCCCATTCTCAAGACTTGCTAGATGTGAATGGGGAAAAACAAAAGTAATTTGAAATACAAAACGTAAATTTGCCAATGAAAAATGGTAAAAAAAGTTTAAACAATACAAGAAGAATCACAATAACCAAGAATGGAACGAAAAATTAACTAAAGATGAAAAAAAAAAACCGCTGTGGCCAAGAGAGGCAAAACAGGGTAAAATACATTCCACTTGCTATGAAGATGTACTGGGGAGCTCGTGTCGTTAACAAAGGAATCGGCATTCAGATGAATGAAACAAGAAACCAAGATGAGCTGAAGTGATTAAGATGGAAATAATTTTACCTTTGTTGAAATTGAATTATGCATACAATTCCAACAATGTACTACAATTAATGATTTTCGTATTCTTCATATCGGACATATTTATCATGTTCCTTAAGACTAAATATTAAAACGCATCTGATTTTTCCGATGTAGCCAAGGTCACACTGGCAAGGTATGTGGTAAATGTCTCAGCGATTTTTGTATTGCTGATAGGAACTTCAAGTGGCATAAATTGAGTTTTATTAACTTATTTGGAAATGGATATAAAACCAAAACGGGATAACATAGTAAATTTGCAGGAAATAAGAGAAAAAACGATAAAGTTTTGTTGTCAACAAGCTTGACCCCAACATTCAATTTACTATAGACGTGGAAATTAATTTTAGTCTCTCTGTGTTAGAATTTAGTCCTCTGTTTGTCGCAAACATTTTGTCTGCCACTCTACCTCCTCATGTAGATTTTAATCACTCTAATTGTCTTAAAATTTCCAGATTTTATCCTTTTGTTTTCCAAGCACTAAATCTTTTCTTCTGACTCTTCTTCTTTAAACTTCGAACTTAACTTCCTCCTCTTGCTCGCTGCTAACCGTGAACTTTAATCTTGCTATAGTTGATTCAGCTCATGCTAAACTCACTCACTCTGTCTGTCTTCTTCCAATCTTTACAGTAAACTTGTTACTTTATCGTTCTTTTTCCTGTCAATTGCCAAAAAAGTGCTAATCTAATGTTTTGGCTTTAAAATAATTTTCAGTCAGGAATTAGAGTCACTTAAATATCCTATTAGTACAAATAATTGCATTTAGCACATACCTTGCCAGTGTGACTTTAGCTACATCGGGCAAATCAGATGCGTTCCAAATTTCCGACTTAGGGAACACGATAGACATGTCCGTTAACAAAAATACGATAAATCATCAATTACAGCTCATCTTGGGCATGAATTTAATCGAAATTATTCATCCGCTCATGTTGATTCCCTGGAATCTTGTTTCATTTATATGAATGCCGATTCCCTTGTAAATGACATGAGTTCCTCACAATACCGTGTAAATGTACTTTTTCCTGATTTTTCTCTCTGCCACCGCAATTTTTTTTAGTTTTCTTTTAATCTTCATTTATTTTTCTGCTTCACTCACGGCAACTTTGATTTTTCTTGTTTTGCTTTTCACCCTTATTTTCCCTTTTTTGTTAGAAACTTTGCGTTTTACATTTCTAAGCATTTTTGTTAATCCTCATTCACGCCTGGCCAGTCTTGACAATGGGAGCCTATTTTTAAGCGCATGAAACATGCGTACTTTTATTTTCATATTCATATTGTTTGAAGCCAATGAAAGTTTTCATCAAGTGAATTAGGGCCATATTTTTCAGAATACTTCTCCTCTCCCCTCATTTTGAGGGACAAGAATTCAAATTTATGCGAAAGCGCATATGTTTATTCAGAGAAAATATTATTTTGTGTCTGATTTCAAAACCTTAAATATTGTTAGCAAAAAAATTAATTAGCATATTTAAGGTAAGGGCCTCGAACCATTATGATTGAGTCCTTCCACATGAAAATCTGATTAATCAAAATGTTTGTGCTTTTTGTTTAATTTGGGTAGTGTACAAAAATGAAATAAAATAAGTATTGAAACGCCTTCCTTCATATACTCTGGTGTAAGAAGTTAAGAGAATTTTCAGACATGGTCGATTATCTCTAGAATTACCAGACCGATTTTAATGAAATTTGATATGTACATACATTGATACAATACAAAACAAATAACCATTCAAAAATTGTAATACATACGCCTGGTCGTGCGTAACACTCGTTGGAATTGGAAGGTATGAAATTGCCACAGGATAATTCAGGCCAATTGCCACAAGAAATGATAAACTGCCTTATTTCAAGTATGAAATCGCGCTGCAAGGCCTATATATCTGTAAGAGGGGACCATACCCCATAACAACTCACTTTTTTGTTGTTTATTCTGCAACCGCTGTTTCATATCTTCCGACTCCAACGAGTGCTACGCATGACCAGACGTATGTATTACAATTGTTGAATGGTTATTTGTTTTGTATTGAACGAATGTATGTACATATTAAATTTAATTAAAATCGCTCCAGTAGTTCTAGAGATAATCGACCAACTCTGCAAATTCTCTTAATTTATTACACCAGCGAAACTTTTTTATTCACACTGATAAGAATAATGTTTTTCTTTTCCTGAAATGAGCCTTTTTTTTAAAGTACAAATGCATTAAGAGAAATACATTATAACTATTACATATTGATTCCAGTAAAGTTTGCAACTTCTCAATAGACTTCAAAATATGGGATGTATATGGCGATAGTTCAAATGTTTCCTTCTCCATCATTGCCAGATTCTGAGTTTTGCAAAAATTTGTTTAGAGGGCTCATATGCAACATTAAACTTACAATCTCATAAATAGTTCGCTTAACATCTTCTTGTAAATCATTGCAATTGTGCAACTCGTGGAAATGTACTAAGTTTCATATTGTTTCCCTTTATTATTTATCTAAATAAATTATAGAGCAAATTGAACTAAAAGAAAGTTTTAAGCCTTTTAGAAAAGAATGAAAATTTCAGGAATTTTCAAACGATTTTTTTTTGATAGCTGCAATAAAATAGTTTTTATGAAACTCATTGAAAAATCTTCGTTAAATGCTAATCGCAGTCGTAATAACAGGGTTAAATAAAATCGTAATTCAGTCAAACCAGGGTTATAATAAACGAGTTCAAATTTAATTTGTGTTGCTAATGTTCAATAAAATGATAAAAACGAGAACAAGGAACAAGGTTTGGTGAGATTTTACAGTATGGATTTTTTGCCGTCTGTTGTTATTTGTGGAATGAATTTATTTTAGTAGCGTGGTTATCATCGTTAACAATATTTATTGATAAAAACAGGACAGACAACACACATATATGAAGTTCTCTAGTTTTAACAGGTCTGGTACATTTTTTTGGCACTTGGCTACCCTACAACTCGTTTGCCCGACAGGTACGTTTTCAAGACAGCTCATTTTCAAGATTGGTACGTTTGTCAGTATAATGACGTTGATCGTTTTAAATTAATTAGTGGACTTATACAGGTAGCATTATTTGACTTTTTGGCCGTTACAAATACGTCTTAATTCGGATGTAATGAAATGATAAGTGTCTCAGAGAAATAAATAAAATCGTTCAAGAAAAATTGATTTATTAAATATTGAAAATGGCCATAATTCAAAAATATTAAAATATTAATGAAAGGAAATCCCTTAAGGGGATCAAGATAAAACATTCTCTTACATCGAGAATTTTTAGTTGGCATTTTTATACTCAACGGTTGGGACTGGGAGGCCCAAAAGAGTACTCCCAGTCGCCAAAAATTGGAACTTGAAAGTGAATAAATTTGTTCTCAATGGGCAGTTAAGAGCATGGGGAAGAGTTCCAAGGTTGGCGAATTATCGCGACAGTGAATTAGCGAGTCTACATTAGTACTGAAATAAAAAGTTAGCCTTTACATTGATCGATAAGAAAAGAATAACATATTTTATGTTCTCTTTTATCAAAATAAACTCATTTATTTAGTTTAATTATAATTCGATTAATAATGGTTAAAAAAATAAGTTTAAGAAATTAAAGAAATTTTAAAAGATAGGAAGTTTGTAATGCTTATTGTGGCAGGCTATGTTAGCTTGCCCAAAACGTCATTGATTCGGCAATATAATTTGCTCGACAAAAAAAAAATTCTGAAAAACCTAACTGATTGACAGATATAATTGATCAGATTAATCATTAATATTTGAAAAATACAATTTTTGTTGTATATCAGAGGATATCGTTCGTTGTAGACATCGTTCAGCAACTCACAGACAATACGTTGAAAAAGAACTCCCCGAATTTCCAATAAAATTGCAGATGCGAACTATGGATAGAAGAACAATGGACTATTTGTGTGGTATTACTCACAATATTCCATTGTAATTTGACTGCCTAACAGAGAATTATAATCATTAGAGGAGATAAGCATTTTTACGTATCTTGGAAGTATAATTAACAACAAAGGAGGAACTGATGAAGGTATACTAAATAGATTAAACAAGGCTCGAAGAGGTTACGCAATTCTCTATAAAAATTGTGGAACAAACAAAAAGATAAGACAAATTCCACAAAATTTAGAATTTTCAATACTAATGTAGAATCTGTTCTACTATATGGATCTGAGATATGGAACTGCAATAAAAATAACATGAAAAAAGATAACTAAATAAAATAGTACAGAGTGTTATGAAATCACCGCCCTTTGCATATAATTCTAAAATCTATGCAGAAAAGGTGAAAAAAGATACACATCAGAGATCACAAATTAATATTTAAACAAGGAAAAATTAAAACAGAATCCTTATCAGGACCTGACGATTCATTAACAAGGAATGCGAAGATAAACATGCCGCGACCTGTCGTATTGGAGGGAAAACTGAGTGAAGGTAAAAGGTGATGAATTACTGAATGAATTTTAGAGCTATGCAAGAATATCAAATTTCAATATCTGAAGATAGACATCTATCTATAGAATATCTATCTATAGAAATTTCATATTTTTTAAAGCATGCAATATTTCTATGAATAATAAACTGGGAATAGACAAAAAACAATTTTTTTTGCCACAAATGATATTAAATTAAAAAAATTTAATGAAATTCTCTTTCGAAAATTTAGATAAAATTATTCCGTTCTCATTTCGTCAAACAAACATGATTATTTTGAAATATGTATGACAAGGTGCTTTCAAAATAGCCACGCATTAGAAGTTTTAAAAGAGATATTGATATGCAAAATATAATAACTCTAAGAAACTCCCATATTGCGTTAAAGAAATTTAAATAATTTAAATCTCTTGGAATTAAAAAGAACAGAAAATTTCTAAAATTAGATAAAAACATTATCTCAGGCATTTTCAATGGGCAAGTTAATATTATTCAGCTTTCCTCGATACCGCAAACTTGTTAAGTATGTAAAAATAAGTATTTCAAAAGATTCATAAAAACCCAGTTCTGTTTTATTTTTTATAATTTATTTTCTTTCTGATAGATTTTACATATTTTTAAATTAGATAAGGGAAGAAATATGCAAATTTTCTATGACGTTAGGCATTCTATTGATATCACGCATTTTTCAAAAATTTCCAAGGTAATTTCCTCGTAAAAAAGTATTTGGATTTATAAAAGCTCTTTGCATAGATAACTGAATTTGGTGACGTAATCAAATTATATCTGTCATTAATTTTAAGGATTATTTAAAAGTACTGTCAAAGTTTTTCAACATTTAAAATTAGGATATGCCCAAAAATGGACAACATTCTGAAAGGGATATCGTGGCTTTTACTTTTCTGTAAGAAATTATCAAGTTTTTAATGACTTTAACTTTTGACAGTTGTTAGATCTTGTTAAGTGAATAATTTTTTTATAGACAAACATATAGGCGATTTTTTTATTAAGTAAAACGCTTTATTTTTTCGAAATTTATTACTAAATTTTTTTAACTGATTTATTAAGAATCACGGTTTTAGAAAACGTGGTACAATTAAAATGATCGACAGTTCTAAATTTAAGGTAAAAATTTGAGATTCCTGTGTTAATAGAAACTTTTAATTTAAGAGCTTATTGAAAAGAAATGAAATGATTTCAGTGTTTTCTTAAGACTTAAAATTGTTCGGGGCATCAAAATCTTTTTTTCTATAATTTATTATTAATACTATTAATTCCTTTTCGTAACACATTTTTCTTTACCACAATGGAGGAAAAAATATTTTTCACATATGGTACTTAAAGTAAAGTGAATATATTTTGAGTTATTTATTTATTGTTTTAAATTATACTTGGGAAGAAATAAAAACAATTAATCCCTTGAAGCAGTATTGATATTAAACATATTTTTTCACCCCTTTTACATAATTTTTTTATTAATTTAGGCCAAAATAAATAAAAAAATATTATATTTACCATTTTAATAATTTATGGTTATGAAATGTAGTATGAAACACCGGAGTCTTTTTCTGTGTTAGAGACAAACTTTCGTATACATGGTTCACTTCCAAACAATAATGTTTCAAATTTGCATTTATTTGTTCTTATTTAGATCTAAGCGAAACAGCTATTCCGCATTCAGATTTCCTGCATTTGCAAAATAAATGAATGATAAATTTTTGAATTTATATGAAAAAATAAATTTCGAACTTTTTTTTTTTTGATTTCTTATTTTAGTACAAATATAATTTTGATAATCTAACAAATTTTTATTAGTAATTAATAAACTATTTTTTATAAGTAAAAAAGTACAAAAATGCACTTTTGCTTATAATTAGAGTGTCAGAGAAAATATATAAAAGGCAAATTGGTGGTAAGTTAAATTAATGATTATCATTTTTAGTTATTATTAGGAAGAAACCAAAACTATTATATGCTGAGACCAGTTTTGGATTCTCCCAAAAAAAGAAAAAGCTAATCTGGCCATCAATGAAAAAAGATCTTGCAAATCATTTTTGATGGAGTAAAGGAGTGCAATTTCTGCATAAGAAAAAATGTAGAAATATGTGAAATTTATAAGTACTTGATATAATAAAATATGTAGGACACATTTGTCGTTTAAACACAAGTTCAAGAGAAAATTTTTTAAACATGAATCAAATGATAATAGATTAATCCAATACTCAGATGCTGGACTCAGTTAATGCAGATTTCAAAACAATCAAAGTAACGAACTGTCAAAATGTGGTGGCAAGAGAACCGCATGAAGAAATGGAGAAGGCCAAGGCCCAACCCAGGTTGTTATACCAATAATGATGATGATGGGGAAAGAATGGCATATCAAATATTTTCTAACGTTTTTAAAAGTAGTCCAGTACATAATATTGAAGATATTTTAGTTTATTTCATTATTTAAAAGCTGTGTTATTAATTTATGTTTTGAATTGTAATTTTTTTTATTTGAGCACACGCGTACTTTCAGCATTTATTAAAAATCAAACATTTAAGGAATTTTTTCACCTTCATTTTAAACAATAAATATCAAATATTGTTACAAAGAATTCTGTAAAATTTAGATATTTTAAATACTTTACTTTGTTTTCAGGAAGTTTCAGTATTTTATAGGTGATATAGAAATTTTTTTTTTATGATTTTATAAATCGCAGTATATTTTCCTTTAAAAAATAATAAATTGTAGAATTAGCATACCTAAATGGTTTTTTGCAGCAAATAAAAAATGGAGACATTCGGAAGTAAGGAACTCCTTTCAAATGCAAAAACAAAAATGATGAAAAAAGTTAAAATATAAACGTTTTTTAGTCAAAGTAAATAAAAAATTATTAGTTTAAAGCATGCAATTTTTAATTGCATGAAAATGCGTCCATTTTGAAATTTTTTTAAATGTTTCCGAGGAGAATTTTGAATGTTTTGTTTTTCACTAAGAAACTAAATTCAAAGACAAGACAGCCCATGGAGGGCTATGCTCAAAATGAAATTGGAATGGGCCTACTGTGCCCATTCCAATTTTGACATTGGGCTCTGGGGTGCAGGAACAAAGTGGGAGAGTTGGGTTGTCAGTCGAATGTGGAACCCCCAGTGTTTAGTCCTCAAAAATGTTTGACATTCATTTAATCGACCCACGGAAGGGAAAAAAGGCTGCGTCAACCTTACCCAGACCGGGGATAGAACCCAGGACTTAGGACGTGGGAGAGCGAATTGCTGTCACTCGTCCACCGGGAGTTACTTAAATGGTAACTCAAAATCCTATGTTAACACAAAAATATATGGTCCCTTTAATTTTTTTCCTCCGAAGAACTATTAATTACCAAATAGGAGAGCCGTGGTATCCCAGGGGATAGCCTGTATAAAAAATAAGTTTATTTGGTAGTTGTTTTGAGGTTGAAAGATGTAAAAAATACACCTGAGGTTGAAAATGAGGCTATGTTTTGCACCAAAAATAGCCTGACTGATAAATCCCGATTTCAACCTCATTTACACCTCACAAAATCAATCTCACTTATAACTCAGAAATAGTTTTAGTTTAGATCAGGTGTGATTATTCACACCTCAAATATACGTACTTGCTGGAAGTGTAGAAAAAAATAATCCGTACACCTCAAAAACAAACTCCCTAAGCTGGTTGATCAAAAGTGGATTTCCATTAACCTCAAAACAACCTCAAGTGTAAATAAAACAGCTTCATACATCTTGACTATACAAATATTATTTTTAATGGTTGCTTTTGAAATCAACTTTAAATAAACCTCAAATCAGCCTTAGCACCGCAAAACAATCTTAAATAAACCTCAAAAATACTTCAAAATTTCTTTAAAGCAGAGCGCTCGCTTCCCCAGTGATGGCTGGTTGATACGAATCCACCAACCATAATACTGACGTAAAATATCCTCAGTGTTAGACGGATCATGGGTGAGAGTCCTCTGGCAGCCAGACTAACCGTTAGAAGTTTTCGTAGTTTTTCTCTTCATGTAACGCAAATGCGGGTTGGTTTAATCAAAAAGTCCATGAAGGTAAGTTTCTCCTTATTCTTGATCCAGGAGTTCCCTTGTCTTCCGGATTTGGTTCAACATTACAAGACTACGGAGTTGAACATTGGTTACCGTAAACTAAAAATTGGGTCGGCTGTTCAACGATGGTTATAAAATAAAGTAAAATTTATGAAATAGGATATTTTAGGGAAACAATTTTTAATAATTTTAAACCAATTTAATAATATACTTATAGTTCAGAAACATAAATTATTTTTTAAAGATTTATTGATATGGGAAAAGGTAATTAAATGAGAATAATTTTCGGCCAACTTTAATACCAATCACATTTTCATAGTTCAAGAACAAAAAATTAAATTTTTTCTTAGAGTTCTTCATTTAGGAATAAGTCATTTAGAGGAAAATGATTATTAAACATATTTAATACTAATTTAATCACATATTTATAGTTCAGAAATACAATTTCCTTTCGAGGAGCTATTAATTCGGTATTTGGTTATATTGGTGATAACAATTTTTATCATTTTCAATACCAATTCAATAATATACGAGTTCAGAAGCATAAATTATATTATATTCTACTTCTTGCTGAAAACAGAAATAAAAAAGGCTGTTCAACAAAACACTTTCGGTAAGAATTTTCAAAAATTATTTTTTTTCTATGAAAGTGATATTATTATTATTGTACAGTAAACATTTCCCAAAGGGAAACCATAAGAATCACTTATTCTAGAAAATCATTTTTCGAAGAACAAGAACGCCATCAAATATTATCTATACATTATAAAGAGATGTGTGCAGGATTTAATCAAAACATAAGAAAAATATTATTTACGACGCAATTTCATCTTTTCTAAGATATATTTATTGTGAAATAAGGTAAGTGTCTAGAGAAACACAAAATTAATATAGTGTTTCATTGTGTTTTTAGTGTTTTTATTTATTAATAAGGTTTGGATATATATATATACTTCCTAAATGTGGGTAAAATATGAAGTTACCCTTTGTATATTTTTATACAGTTCATGGAAAACTACGTTTATTCGTTTATTTTCTTTGTCAAGTTTATATATGGTTTCCTGTGTAAAACGAAGTACACGTGGCACAAGGGGTCGAAATTCGGCGTAAAACTTTCGGGTAATAACAACCACCGATTTATTTTTTCACATAATTTTTTTTTGTTGAAAAACGAACATGCCAGCCAATATAAATACACTTGTAGTGTTTACAATAAAAAGCGTTCTTTCATTTTAACTTAAACTCAATCCTTTTAATTTTAGCAGAAAACGAATTTGGACAACTTCATAAGCATGCTGTCCAAAAAATGACAAACGGCGATATTTTACACAAACATAGCCTTATAGGGGATAACATTCGAAACAATAGATTTATCGTTCAGACACGGTTCTCAGCAGATCACCGAAGTCCAGCATCACTGACTGCGGTCAGTGTGCCGGTGGGTGACCGCTTGGATCAGTCTGCGTAGGGACCGAGGGTGTGCGGTCACAAATGGTTTCGTAAACGTAATATAAGCGGACGTAATATAATAATATAAGCGTAGCAACATAAGCGAAGGGAACTGTAGTGTTTCTGTAGTGTTTCGCAGCATTCAGTGATAGAAATCAATACCATATGTCTTTTATGCCAGCAATGCTTGACCAACAAATCAATGAAACCGAAACATAATGCTCATATTAATTCAGATTTATATTACTTTCAAACTTTAAAGAAAAATTTTGAAAAGAGGGCAACAGTAAAATCTCTATTTACTGCTAACACTTCAACTTATAATCGTATTCTTGAGGCTAGTTATCAAATTTCTTCATTCATCGGTAAATCTGGAAAAAGCGGAGCGGAAGTTTGCTATATTTCTTATGATTTTAGGAAGCTTGTCATTGTTTACTTTCAGTCACTCCTCCACACTGGATTTCTTTGCTAGTTTATACGTAGTATCTTGCCATCATCGTGCATTATAAATTATTTTGAGTATCTTTAACAAAAATGAATTAAAAAACGCAAGCACATTAAAGGTTGCAAAGTAATAATTAAGTCATAAAAAAACATGAAATCTAAAACTATCTAATCGTTACAGGGGAGGACCAAACATCATAACTCGTTTGATTGGCTGTTAAAATTTAAAGATGATTTTAATAGTCATCTATCACCTCCTCTCAATTTCTTCCTCAATCAAATTGGTTTTTTAATTTACAATATGGTCTTTTTTATTGATGATTCATAATATGACTTTGATATGATATTTTTTTCTGCTCTAAAATACAAATTTTTATCTCATAATATGCATAGTTTTTATCTGATGTTTAAAATATTAGGAATTTATAACTGTCTCTGGGAACACATTTTTGAAATTTATTAAAAGTACATTTGGTCGTTTAAACTTTTTGTGCTATTGTATCGAAAGTATAAAAAAAAAATCATGCAAAATTTTCCATAAGACTTTAAAAAAAATTAAAACTGATTTTGATTTTAAAATATAAAATTTGTTGCTTTTCAAAAAATAATGTTTCTAGTTTTAGATATAATTTAAAGCACCAAGCTTCAATATCATTCAATTATTTATCATCAATTATCTCTGAACCATTTTAAGTATAGAAAAGTCAATAATCATCCTTAAATTCCTCTATCTTCTACTCTAATAAAACAGCTTTTGGTGTCTAGAATCTCGACTTCTTCATTGACGATTTGTCTGACATGGATATAAAATTTTTTCTTCGCTAAAATACAAATTTTCCTCTCATAATATGTATATAGTTTTTATTTGTGTTTAAAATAATAGCAATTTATAAATGTGCACTTGTAACACATTGTTGAAATTTATCAAAAATACATTTGGTCTTTTTAAACTTTTTGTGTTATTTAAAAATATACAAAAAAGAATTCTCACATTTTTCGTAAGATATTTTAAAAAATTAGAACTTTTTTGATTTCAGAATACAAAATTTACTATTTTTCGAGAAATGACGTTTCTAGTTTTTTATTCAATTCAAAGTATTGAACTTAAATATTATTCAATTATTCATTAAAAAAATACTAAACTCAGTGACGCGACGATGCCTACTGTGCTCATCTCAGTTTTCTTGACCTTGGGCTCTGGGGTGCAAGAGCAGATGTTCCGGTTAGGTGGTCAGCCGAACGCTGAACTTCCAGTGCTCTCAAGCATGCTTGGCACTCATTTATCGACCCATTGAAGGGATGAAAGGCTGAGTCTACCTTGACCGGTCCGAGGGTCGAACCCAGGACCAGTGGCACGGGAGCACAAAGCGCTACCACTCTTGCCCGGGAGTCCAATTATTTATTAATAAAAGAAAATCAAGTCATCCTTAAACGCCTCGAAATTTTCATGTCAATTAAAAAGGTTTTGGTGCTTATAATCTCGCCTTCCTCACTGATGATTTGTCGGATTTTGATACAATTTTTCTGTTTCAAACTTATCCTTTACAAGCATTGCTAGCAGGACTTCAGTTTTAACTAATTTTTCTTGTTGAAATTGAATCTGCAACTTAATTGTATCTGTAACTTAATCAAAGATATTTCGCTGTCTCAAATAGGGCATTTTATTTTAGCATTTAAGGTAACCAGCCCTTAAATGTGACACTCAAGGTACCTAAATACGGCAGCGAATTTTTATAAGGTTTTTATTTACTTGGTTTTGTGCCTGTAGTGATGAAATCTTGCTATCTAAATTTCAAATCACTCCGACTAGCTAGAATGCCCCAATGCCCAAAGACAATACAAGTCTAAATCGTTCTGTGATGAATGCAGCAAGCAGCATTTCTCGTCATTTTATCGCAAAATTGAGTTTATCGTCAAGCAAAATTCCGACCATTTAAGTCCAGCTTGAGAACTTAAAATCCAACTTGAGCTCTGATTTGGATGGCTATGCAAGTTCGCATTGTTTTTTGACCGCTATTTAAAGAATTTTTCTCGATATTATCGCCCAAAGGAATTTATCCACATACTAAGACTATGACCACTTTAATATTAGCTAGAACTCTACAATTGTAGTCGAACCTCTGTGTTGGATGATATTATAAGCTTCAATTGTTTTCTTATTTCTAAAAGCAGAATTTATTGTCATATAGTGGAGAATTAAAATTTATCGTCAGTTAAAATTCCGACCAATTTTTTAACTTTCTAATTCATTTCTGCAACCTGAATTAAAGTTGTAACTTCCCCTTTTCTCCCTATTTTTTGACAGTAACAAGCAGGATTTATCGTCTTATTATCGCCAAATAGAAATTAACGTTCATTAGAATTGCGGCTATTTGAAATTGCGAAATTTCAACTGGAGTTCTATACCTGTTGACAACAGAAATTTCAATAGTTTCCGTTGTAAATAAGTAAGATATATATATATATATATATATATATATAGTATGTCTACTTCTTAAAGAAAAATCACAATAATGTAACACTTGTCAGTGTTTACATTATGAATGTCTGCTATGGAATTTCAAGACTCCATGATGTAGTACCTATTCTTGATAGAATAACNACCTTATACAATATTAGAGAGAGAGATTCATCCCTTGGTGAATTAAGACCTAATTTTTAAATTTAATACAATCGAGCTAGTAAAATGAATAAGCTTGAATGATGACTTCATGTCAAAACTATTGAACTGAATAGCTTGAAAACTTGACTGTTGAGCAAAAGAATTCACTCAAAATCTTTTTTTGAACCATACAGAGCCATAATTCTCACTCTAATGCCAGAGCATGAAAAAAACCAACGCTTTTTTCTTCAAATCGTGACAAAATGGAAGCATACTCCAACCATATGGACGCAGCGTCCTGCTGCAGTAAAAAGCTTAATTGCTAGTCAGACGGTGAGTTTATCATTTTCTTTATTATTTTTGATTTAATTTAAAAAATTCTTTGAAGTTGTTTCGTGATCTATTTGTTTTCATTTTATTAACTGAATAGTCGTGTGGTTATTTGTTTGTTTTAATTTCCTTAATTGAGTGTTTTTTGTTTAAGGGTTTCAATTTGTAATGAAGATGAAGTACTTAAGTCTCAGCACCTAAGGTAAATTACGATTTAGTTTAAATATTGTAATTTATCTTTTTTTTCTTTATTATCTTAAATTTATTTCTATGTTGAAGGAAATACATATTTATAAGAATGATAGGCACATTTAATCTTTTTAAGCTAATAGAAGAGCAAATACTGATTAGCGTCGTTGCTTATAATTAATGATTTTAAATAAATTATCTGTAATTTTTTTTCTCTTACTTGCTTATAGTAGAATTTATCATAATGTCAGAAATACTAATTTTGAAAAATACAACTAAATTTGAATATAAAATAATTAGATTCGCTTTTAAATTTTTATATTTCTACACAAATTCATGGTGTAAAAGTAAAATATTAAAGCACTAACCTTAAATGCAATGTTTCTTGTTTCAAATATATATATGGTGTTTATTATAAACAAATAACTCTGTCATCAAAGCAGCAGACGATTTTTTTTCAAACTTCATCTTGTTATCGATGCATAACTGTTTTTAAAAACAGCGAGATTATATTATAGTGTCTTAAACAATTTCTACATTAATTAGATATAACAATTCAGAATTACCTTGCAATTTTTATCATTGTTCTTTGATGTTCTCGAATTTAAATTAGAATCATTGTCATAATTGCTTTGAAGAAGTAATTTGTCGAGATGAAGTCCTTAATCTCGCCTTGAGATATTTTCTATGATCATTAACTTGCAAGATAATAATGATCCTAGGTTTAAATTGGAAATTATTTTATGGTTGTTAGCTTTTGCAATGGTAATTGAGTTCTTCGAATGCAAATACTAATAATTAGGAAATTGAGAGTGCTTCCTCATAAGTAACGATTAGAAAGATCCTAATTTTAATATCACTAAATGGAATAAATTAGTCTTTTCAAACACATGGATGATACCCCATAAATTACTTTCGCATGGATTGAGAATCATGTTTTTACCACTGTTATATTTTGTCTTAGAACGTTTTTGAAATCTCCTCTTTTAGCAATTTTAAGTCTTTCTCAAAAATCAAAAAAAAAAAAATTTTTTTTTTACACTTTAGAATTGCAAAGATAAATTTAATTGAGGGGAAAAATACTACCAAAATCTAATGAATCATCATAGAAAAAGGCGAGTGTGAAAACATGAAAACGCAAAACTTAAACATAAAACCTTAGATGCCGAAGGTCTTCTTGTCATTTGATTTTATGATGAAGAGTTTAATCTTGTCTTCACTTATTTGATATGATTGTTAGATAATAGTGATCGTTGATTTAAATTGGAAATTATAATATAGTTGTTATTTTTTATTTGTTATGTTAGAAACGTTTCCAAATCATGTCTTCTAATATATAAATGAGACCCAATTTCTGAAAATCTAATTATTAGATTAAAAGTGTTCACTTTTTTCCCTCAATCTGATAAGCATCTGTTGATACTCAACTGTGTAAGAATGTATTTTCAAAAGAAAGGTAATTTTTGAGTCAATTATTAGAACTTCTGTTGATTCACAAAGAGTTCTTTTTTTTTTTTTTACATGGTTCAGTTCTACAATTAGATGCTTTTATGTCATTGCTTCCAAATCCTGATTTTATTTCATCATTTTGGAAGACGAATCTGTGACGTATAATTCCGGGATCTTTGTCTTTTACATGTAGTTTTAGCCTTTGTCAAGAGTCTCGTTGGCCAGTTACGTGCTTGTAATTTTATGGTTTCAAAGGGGGTGAATTTTTTGGTGCTTTTTGAATTGAAACCTATGGGATTAATTATTATAATAGGTTGAAGCCTGAATTCACTGAAAAATATCAGTGCTTGCAGAGAAACCGCGTACAAGCTTTTAATTGAACAATCCACTACTAAATAGCATTGGTCCCGCAGTGGACTGATCATTAAGACACGGTTCCCAGCAGATCACCGAAGTCAAGCATCACTGGCTACGGTCAGTGTGCGGGTGGGTGACCACTTGGATCCGTCTGCGTAGGGACCGAGGGTGTGCGGTATTGGTCCTCGTTAAACTGTGCTACCGTAAAGTGCTCGACTTCGCGCGCAGGTCGTCGGGCTACCGAAGCGGGGGTGCCCTCCCCTCCGCAGAGGATCAAAATTGTGATGGCATGTCTTCGGATCATCCTCCGGGATGTTTCCCAGACCGTCACCAATAGCCCATTGTGCAGCTCTAGTGCGACGTAAATTAACAACAACAACAACAACTAAATATCATTGCGAGATCTCAATCTCTCAATCACCTTAACTTACACTTTAAAACAAATCTCACCCCCTTCTTTCAATTATGTGCTTTACATAGGATGATAAAATACGAAAAACTCTGCCTTGTTATCTCAACAATAATAAATCTGAGGCCATGTTTGCATCTGTGAGAAACAAGCTCTTATAGCAACTAAAATTCCAAATGTTGTGGATTTCAGTACCAAAGTCATTGAAGTATTATTTAACAGTAACATTTTTTGTAACACAATAACATTGTAACATTGTGTTGTCCCGTAATGAACTGATCACGAAGTCACAGCCCCCAGTAGAACACCGAAGTCAAGCATCACTGGCTGTGGTCAGTAAGCGTCTGTGTGACCACTTTGACCAGTCTGTGTAGGGACCGAGGGTGCGTGGTATCAGTCCTCTTTAAACTGTTCTACCGTTAAGTGCTCGACTTCACTCAAGTCGTCGGGCTGTCAAAGCAGAAGAGCCTCCCCCTTTGAAGAGGATCAAAATTGCGATGACAGGTCTTCGGAACATCCTCAGGGATGTTTCCCAGACCAACACTAACAGCCATTTTGCACAGCTCTAGTGCGACGTAAATAAAATACCACACTACCTTAACAATAGTATTCTGTCTTAAAATGTTGTGCATGTATTATTGAAAAAACAAATTATATTAGTTCAGTCATTGATTTAGTTATATCATTAGTTATCAGTCCATCTTCATTTAAGCACCTTTGCTATATTTGTTTGTAGATTCTAAGACCCTCTTGAGTATCCCCGAAGACTCCAGGGAACGAACCTGCTACCTTCTCTGTCACAACTTGAGACCGAAGTATTTCAGAAAAACACCGATCTACCATTACTATGATTGGAGATTAGTTCACAAGATTGATGTTTTCGTCCAATTACTATTACTGTAATGTTTGATGTTTAATTTACGCATCTTGTAAACACTAAGATTGTTTTCAACGCCTGTACTGTGGCCACATATTATAGACCCATATACTGTATAGAAACTACATGCAATATAAGCTATATATAAAAGACTTAGGGGTCCTAGCCAGTGACTTTCTTTGTTGCAGCTTCTGTCACTGTTTTTTTTCTTAGCTTATACTCTTCGACATTCCAGTTACTCAACTTCTGCAAGCATTAACAGCTTATCTAAATGAAGCAGGCAACTCCAGTGAACCCAGCTCCGCAGTGAACTGATCGTAAAGACATGGTTCCCAGTTGAACACCGAAGTCAAGCATCACCGGCTGCGGTCAGTAAGCGTCTGTGTGACCACTTTGATCAGCCTGCGTAGGGACCAAGGGTGTGCGGTATCGGTCCTCGTTAAACTGTTCTACCGTAAAGTGCTAGACTTCGCTCTGATCGGGCGCCTTCAAAGGAGGGGGGCCATCCCCTCTGCATAGGATCGAAATTGCGATGGTATGCTTTCGGATCAACCTCAGGGATGTTTTCAAGACCGTCGCAAATCGCCCGTTGTACAGCTCTAGTGCGACGTAAATAAAGTACCTACGTCCAGAGAAGTCAATTAGGAGTATATGAGATTAAAACGGAGATTATTAAATTATTAAAGAATTAACCCATTTACAAGGAAATAGTATACCTTGGAAGCCGATTTTCCGTTAATTAAGCGATTGCCAGAGTTGAATAACATGGTTAGTGTACTACTGCTACATCAATAAATAAGCAATTAGCTACAAGGCACTATACATAATAGTAAAAGTTTCGATAGCTTTGAGATCTCTCTATACGCTTGTTTGAAGTAAGACCAGGTGATGTATTTATCATTGTCTTCATTATACACCTTACCTTATTTGCAAAAAAATATTTTTAAGTGTACTTTGAAAGTTTATTATTTACGCCATCATTACCAATGATAGGGAGTTTTTTTCCTAATTTCACTTAAAGTGCCATAGTATTCTGTTAACTTGGCATCGATTATAACTCCGTTACGGTATTGCTACGCTAATGTACACGAAGAATGTCTTTTGGTAGATAGCATAAGTCACAAAATTCTTACTGAAGACCAATGAGGAACCTGCATGCTTCGGGTAATCGCAGAATGTTGATTATTTTGAATAGTTTATATCTTAAAACTCCCTAAAATCAATTCAGAATTTTAAAAACTGACCCGAATATTAAAAAAAACGTAACTTAAAATTAGCGCAAAACGAAACTAAAGTCACGTGACACAAAATGAGGCGTGGTTTGCTATGACGTCAGGATACAGTATCTCAGCGAACGGGAGGAGTTAAACCAAAGCTTCCTATCTAAAAATGTGTTACAAAGGCGTTTTAATTTGAACCGCATTTTTTAAAAATTGTTTTTCTTTCATGCTTATATTATTTATATATAGTTTAAATATATATGTAGTGTATATCAGTTGCATCCTCCTCCTTGAGAAAATTTCGTGAGCACCTTTCAGCATAATGAAATAAAATTGAGGAATGAAAAAATAAATATCGAAACTACATTTTTTAAACAACTTTTGAAATAAATTCATTTTTCTTTATTTATACTGATTCATTTTTATTTATATTTGTCTATACATAAGAGTCTGAACTGTTTTGAAAGTTTTTTATTTAATAAGTTGATCCCAATTAGAGGGAATGGAATGAATGGTATATGACCTGGAATTATAAGTTTTTAGGTAAATAAAATGTTTTAAAAAATTCTTTTTTATTATTAACTTCTAAAATATTTGATTAAATTTTTTTTGAAGAAATGTAAATAATGCTAAACACCTATCATTTTTTATTTTAACTTTGATAATTTTTTCTTCCAAATAAAATTATTTTTTAACTTTAAAAAAAAAAGGAACCTGTACACAACTGTTCTGTCAGAATAAAATTCTTTCATTTTAAAGAATAAAGAAGAAAAAAAAAGAAAGAAAGAAAGAAAGTGATCTGAATAGCATTTCAAAAACATTTTAAAATTCAGTATAATGAATTATTCATTCAGAGAAGCATATCAATCAGAGAAACAATCTTATAGAATTAAATTATAATTAAGTAAGTTACTGTAAAATGGTCTTAGCAACAGTATAATGCAGTAGTTGCAGACAATTTGCGAGTATTTTTTTCATCGCGTTTGATGGCTTTGCACCAAATTTGTCTTTTTTCTTCTTTTGGTACACTAAAAAATTATTTATTTTGCGTGTTTAATATAGAACTATTGCACATGGTACAATGCAACACTTGTAGTTTTTGCTTGGAGCCAATTTTTAAAATTTATACTCGGAGCGGCATATGCTTTCACCGTTTCACATGATGGGAGTTGTGGTTGTACTGTATCGTGACGTCATCAGAGCACATGGGAAACCTAGCAGCGATTTAGGGGGCGGGGCTAATTGAGCGATTTCAACTATTAATAACAAAATAACTAGTTATCGCACCGGTCTGAAATTGGTGTCGATCTTTATAAAATGGCATGATGTTTCATTTTAAAACATAAAAAAAAAGCATGCAGGTTCCTCATTCGGCATCCTTTAAGTGTTTATCTGATTAAATTTGTTAGCGATATAAAATATTAAGCGCTTGATTGATTTTCGTTGAATCTAGATTTGTAATCCTTCAGGAGTGAGATTAATTTAGTAAACTATCCAGAGATCTAAAGTTTCTATTCTGTTAATTGGAAAATAAATTTTTTCAGCAGTTATTTTGGACTCTGTGTGAGTTTTGCTAGTTTTTATTTTATCTTCTGTGAATCGCAATGATAAGTTTTCTCAATAACTAATTTGTCCTCCTTATTAAAGTGGTATATATTTTTAATGGTTTTTAGATTTTTTTTCAAACTTTCATGTAGGGAATAATTTTAAATTATTCTTTAATTTATAAAGAGTCAATATTAGATAAACTTATTATAGCATTAAAGTTTTAAGATTTTTGCGTATTTCCTTAAATTGAAGGAATTTATGATATATTATATCAGTGTGAATTAATGCATTAATATAGGCTGTTTTAAATAATTAAGGCTTTGAAATTATATGAAAGTTTTTTCTACACATAATAATAAACGCGGCTGTTTGTGTGTCTGTTTGTCTGTCTGTAATCACAATATATTGCCATAGAAGCCTCGTTCAGGCACGAAACTCGGCACATAATTGTGTTTTGACATAATGAAGAAGTATTTTTTTTTCTTTTTCAAAAATTTGGATTAGTTTTTTCATTTTGTTCAGTCATTTTGTAAGAAAATCTATGCTTTTTCGTCTTCAGAGAGCCATATTCAAAAAACTATTAAAAAATGCACATACTTTTCTCCACTCTTATAAATGTATGCTAATGCGAACCTTACAATTGAAATATTAATTTTCGACAACTTAAATCAATAATATACGAAGAAATTGTAAGGTTCGCATTAATTTACATTTATCAAAGAGGAGAAAAGTTTAACTTTTGTATTAAAAATGTGGCAACATATTCGATACTTCAATAGATATATTTCGCCTTGATATATTTGTCGCTGTTCATAATTGTTATAATAAGTTTTTCTTCTTCTTTCCACGCTCTATTTTTTTTTCTTAAGCGAAGACGATAATTTTTGTAGCGATATAGAAATAGAAATTTATACCATAAAAAATTAATTCGTTTTTCGTGTTCTTTTCATGTATTTAGCATTTTAGTTTTTTTCTCTTAAGTGCTGTAGCTATATAATATATAAAATAGGAACTGCGTTTTAATTTTCAGCTATTGGCCAATGATGATTTCGAAAGCAACTTTTGTATGCTTTTACAATTTCTGAGGCCTTTAAAAAAAACCAGCCTCCACCTGATAGTTATATTATAGGATAGGTTACCATAGGCCTTAGGTTACCATAGCAAAGTTACATCTTCAAACATCCTCAAGAGCTATAACACATCTGCAACAGAACTGGATATGAAGACAAAATTGCACGACAGGAACACTTTAATTGTCCACTAATCTTCAGATTTCCTGCTATGTTTTAAAAAACTTTATTTGTGAAAACCTTTTGCGTGGCGGACAGCTGGCCGCCTTAGGCGGCTAGTTAGTAATAAATTCAAATCAAAAGTCACATTAGAATAGTTGAACTTAATATATTCGCGATAAATTTGAAGATGAAATTTTTTCCAAAAGACTGAAGTTTTTTCCAAAAGACTGAAGTTGGCGACACATTTAAAAGTATTGCGAAAAAGTTTAATCCGTGGGAATTTTAAAATAAAATATGCTGTTGAAATTGGAAAATTTGCTGCGAGAACCGCACTAAGGATTGACAGCTGCAATTTTGTTGGCAAACTACTTCTTAAAGGGAAATAAGCATGATTAGTAGTAGTAATTTAATAGTTTGATTTTAAAATGCCTAAAACTTTAAACATACTCGTCGAAAAATTATTTTAACGTAAATTGTACTTTGTGGAACACTTAAAACTGAATTCTAGCTAAAAGTTACCTTTTTTAAAATGTTTTAGTGTTTAAGTCAAGGAGTTTACGAGGTTTAATTGTCAAAACTTTTATTCATCCACTAATCGAAAAAGTTTAAATTGTTTCTAATGTTTCTATGTATTTAAATTTGCCTGAATAAGAATTAAATGATCGCAATAAGTTGTAATTTCTATTAGACTACGTCACTTAACGTCCCCTAATTTAATCTGTTAAGAGTTGACTTGTTTTCGCTTTCGGAAACTATTTCCAGTTTAGTTAGCTTTTGAGGATGGCAATGCTAAACTTATTACGCTGCTGTAGATAACTGACATTTTTGGATTCAACAAGGAAACTTAGAATCGTAAGTTTTTGACAGCTTAGTGTTTTTGTTTCCTACAGCGTAAGTGTCGTTTTTGACACCATTGCTTATTGGAAAGAGGAAATTAGAAATGCGTAGAAATAAAATTTTGTACCGGGAAGCTTGTCATGGTTATAGTTTCATTTTAAATAGAAACAAAGGGCAACATTTTTTGCCAAGGCTCCTCGAACTAGACTAGACCTCGAACTAGATTCTTTTTTAGAGCGTTAAAAATCACTATAAGTTGCGTCAGAATGATTTCGTTCTCCAAATATTTTATAATTTACTGTGCACATCTTTCTGATTTAATTTATCTCAAAGAGTTTTTATTTTCTTGGTTATAGAATAAAACTCTAAAATTCAAAAGTATTTTCAAATGTATATAATTTTTTTTAAAAATTTATATTCCTTCAAGCTAATTTTTCTCAAAACTTAAGTTTCTCAATCTGATTGTTCATTAACTATAAATGCTTGTGTACATTTATCAAATTTCACGGTCATAAGTTTTTAGAGTAATTTTAAGTTTTTTCTATTTACATATGCTATTTACATTACAATATAACTGTAAATAAAAATGAGACATAATATAGCGACATAATAAAGAAAACTAAGTTACTTATTTGTGAGAATGAGACTGATAAATTGAATTCAGTGAGGTTTCAGAGATAAATTATTTTTTCTTAAAGGTTGCAAGCATTTTCGTTGCCTACCAATAAAAATTTGAATTATTGATATAAAAGAGCTGAAATAAAAAATTAAAGATAAGATATAGACACAGATAAACGATGTAAGAGATAAAAAGAGAACTGTTCTGGAACCTTTTTGCTGCGTAGTGTTATCGTTTACAGCAAGTTAAACTTTAAAAACTTACAGGTCTACACACGCTCAAATTTAAAATGCTTCGCTTGCCAGTGATACATTAACTTGTAATCTTACTATGGAAATTCAATAACAATAATTGAAATAGTTAATATTAATCTTCAAATTTTCTTCAAAAGCTGTAATTGAATTGACTTAAATTATGTTTATATAGCTTAGCAAAAGTGATTTGGGAATACTAACGTCTACTTTTTCTCTAATTGGAAATGTGTATTAAGAAATAAAATTTTCAAAGCCAATATTAACAATACATTATTATTATTAAACAGTATCTTAAATATACTACATTTTAACATAAAATATAGTAAAATTACCTTTACAAAATGTATGAAATTTTTATATTTTGATTCTACTTCACAAAATATTCTCTTGTTTTAGAATTTAATAGACGGAATTTAAAAAAAATTTCTTATCTGCTTTTGCGCCATTTAATTTTACATTTAATAAATAAAATCGCAAGTTATTTGATTTTCGAACCAAAAAGTAAGATTAGATTAGTTTTCGTTCTCTTGTTTTTTGAAGCTTTAATCAAATCCACAGCCAATGCTTAGATAAATGTCTAATGCTTGCATAACTTTTCGATATAGTTAAACTTTATTGATCTTTATAAACCAACATGACGTCATAATATGACCTTCTATGTACTCTTATACGTCACAGTATGCTTTAAATGCTCAAAAACTTGAATCACAAAGGATCAACGATCTCCTGCCAATGAAAATAAAATATGGGATTGCCTTACTCTATAAAAAAATTATAAACAAAACTGGGTTTCACACTTAGGAAATTGCTTATTTCGATGATAACTTCAGAACGATTTAAAATAAATTTTGATATGATGCGAAAGAACATTTTATGCATGCTACAACAGAGATGGAAGGTATGAAATAGGATTGCAGAATTTATCAAAATAGCAATTATCAATTATGGCAATTGGTCTTCTCTTTCTGCAACAATGTTTTCAGGCCCTGCATGGTTGCCAGACTGGCGGTTGCATTGTCTTCCAATCATTCCAGACGTGCTTTATAGTATAAAATCTAGAGACATAGCAAGCCATTCCATGCCTTTCCAGAAAATCGATGACTGAATTAACACTGTGGTACGTTTTATTTTCAATTAAAATGAAATAAATGCTACATGAACCCTTGAAGGTGGATATGGGGTTCCAAGACACTATCTCTAAACCTTTTTACTCTAGTCACCGTGCCTTTTTTCAATGCAGGTGTTCAGACATCCATTACCTGTTTAGATAAAATTATCGCTGCCATACAAATAACTAATTTCTGAGATACTGTAGGGTAAATAACGGGTCCTCCCGATGTTGAAGTACACTCTAAAAACTGTACCTCTTAAATAAAAGGCACAAGCTAAATGTACCCTTTATTTTCTCGCGTTAGAGGCACATAACTAATGTGCCTTTAAAAATGAGAGGCACCACAAGAAATGAAAGGCACCAAAGCAAACGCGAGTCAATGCGCGGTACGAAAGGATTTTACCGGTTCCCTGTGCCTCTCAAATGGGCTTC
>NC_092204.1:92946716-93046088 GCF_043381705.1 Parasteatoda tepidariorum | reverse complement strand
AAAAAAAATTCTGAAACAAGCTTTCCAAAAAAATTGCAGAAGGCTTTTCATATATTCTGAGCTCAAATAAAATCATCGATTAAATAATATTAAGTACAGTTAGTTCTAAAAAAATTGAAAGCTAATGTTCCCAAAATGGGAATGATGGCACCTAACGGGTTAATATTCTTCGCCAAAATCTGGATTTTAAAAAAATTCATATCAATGGATTTAAATCTTTCATTTTACACTTGTTAAGTCATTTGATTAAACATATTTTATGCTATAAAATATCCAAGTTGTCAAAATCTACATCTATCATTTTAAAATATTCTATGTAAGTTCTATGTTTTTCCATATTTGTGCAACTGTATACATCATATTGCAACTGTTACTAAATTATGTAAAATTGCTCTTTATGTGTGAAAATAAAAGATATTAGATTTCATGATATTTAGTGTTTAATTTTGATGCTTATAAAACTATTTTATTAAATCTCTAAATATTTAAAAAATATCTAAATTTATAAGAAATTTCCATTTTGAGGATGCTTTTTGAAAAAAAAATCCATGAATTATTATTGACTTGGGTTAACAGAGATAAATATTATCTTTTTGTACCTATATATGATCAGAAAAGCACCATTTTAGTTGTTGAAGTATCATTAAAAGCTACATAATTAAAGAAATGGTATAAGTTTACATATTTTATAATTGTCTATGAAAATTAGATCTATGTCTATTAGATGGAATCCCTTGAAATGATCATTTTCAAGTGGCCAATATTCAAAGAATGGAGAAATATTTTTCATTAAGAATTATTATAATTAATATCTTGGTAATAGTGTAAACCAAATAGAAAGTCCCTTTTTATATGAAGTGCTAGAAAATTACAAATAGGTAAAAAAAAAAAAATGTGTTCAAATCTGGTAAATAACAGGTTTTGAAACCACTAAATGCTTGTTTCAATGAGCGGTACACAAAAGCAAAATCTAAGGTACAGTGTACGTTTCAATTTAAGAGGTATATCTGATTTTGCCTCTGAAATCAGAGATACATTGTGCCTTTCATTTTTAAAGGTACGTTGTGCCCTTAAAATTCAGAGGTACAAACGATCCAAATGTGCCTTTAAAATCAGAGGTACATTGTGCCTTTCATTTTTAAAGGTACGTTGTGCCCTTAAAATTCAGAGGCACAAATGATCCAAATGTGCCTCTGAAATCAGAGGTACAGTTTTTAGAGTGTATGAACCAAGGACCTAACGTATCCACTAGTATTTAAAAATAACCCGTTACGACCGGGACTCTCTTATTCATAGAGTTTGCTTCTCTAATTAACGAAGATGGCTCCCTCTCAACGTTCATAACTATTTTTAATTTTGTATTTACAAAGGCAGATCAAAAGACAACTGTAGTTATGAAACATACAGTAACATGAGAAACAGAAGGAAAGATGAACAATACAACAAAAACAAAACTACAGTGAGTCTGTAGATCGTTCATTTTGTGACGGGCTCTCCAATACTTCTCCCACAAGTATCCCGAGTTCAGTGCGGGACAGTGCCTAATATGGTTTATGTCCATTTCTTCTTGGATATTACACAGTGTGCAAATAGGGTTTGGTAATATATTTATACGGAATAGATGTTTGGAAAGGCAGTTGTGGCCAGTAGCGAGGCGAAAGATGGCCACAGACCTGACATAACTTAGAACACCTTTAACCTGACATGAAGACATAATAGACTTCATAACTATTTTATTATTGGATTTTTACTTCAAATAAGCTTTCCTTCGTACCATTCTTATGTATTTGTCTCGTTTTTATTCTTCTGTATTTGCTTCTGTATACTACATTGTATTCTTCAGTATTTTATATTGTATGTATTCTATTCTTTTCCTATACTTTGGCTAAACCTTTGAGGAACAGAGAGGGCAATCACAGACTTTTGTCTCGCTCTCTCGATAGAAAAGGTTTTGCTTTCAGGACTTCCAGAGCTGGTACCCCCTGAAGACGTCAGCTTTGGTTGTCATATTTATACAAGTTTTTTCATTTTTTAATTGTGTCATTTGTTTTAATCCCTTTTGGATAGACTGCTGCTAAGCTCATTATTCCATTGAAAGTATTATTTTTAATTGCTTTAAAATTTTGAATTCTTTACTTAATATTTATTCTCGGGTTATAAAATTGCATCTTTACTAAAGCTTTATTTCATATGGCTGAAATGCCTTCGATGGAAAGTCTTATTTTACGAGCTCCTCTACGCGAAACTGATTAGTTTAGTTATAGGTGTTTAGTACTATAACTTAGCACTTTTTCAATTTTATTTAGGGACTAAAAGAAAACTCTTTTTTAGAACTCTGAAAGAAAATATTTCATTACCCTTGGATGCTGTTTCGACTCATCTAGAGAACGTCTCTCAAAACTGCAAATGAATTGAAAAACTGCTTCAGGATGGAAGCAAGAGTAAAGAATACTAATTACAGGTAGCGATTTTAGTTTTGACATTTCTTTTATAAAGATTTCTAATTTACCTCGCTAAATCAAAATGAAGTATATCATAACACTATCTTATCCAACTGAAGTCCCATATCCATTTAAAATGTTAGGTATGATTAGAAAGTTGGATTGTAAAATAATACTAAATTCTGTTCTTTCTAAATAGTTGAAGCTAACTTGGATGCAATTTGAGACTTAAAAATAAAGATACTTAAAGCTAAACTATATTAGATTCTTCAAACCGGTGATATTAAATATGCATCTCAGTTATAAAAACGTAGAAACATTAGACTGAATTACATTGAATCATGCAAGATTGAGCCTGAACTCTGACAAAAATTAAAATTAAATAAAGCCTGTAAGATGCCGCATGCTCTGAATATATATTTCAAACGGTTATTTAAAAACAAAGTATGCAAGTCGTAACATTCTTTAAATTTTTGAAACTAACTGCAGCGAAAGGGATTTTCGTGAATTTAAATCTTTACGACAATAACTTCCGATATTTACATAAATCTAATGCTTCGCTACTAAAATCGAATACTTCACAAAATCTAAATCTCTCTCTGCAAACAAAAATTTTCATCCTGCACATTTGACTTCAAAAATATCGCGAGATAAAAAGTCAACGCTAAAATTCATTCCAAATGTAAATATTTAAGAAGCTTTTCATGGTTTGTAGGGGTTTCTAATTAGTTTCTTAGTATATCATGTAGTTACATATTCGACGTTTGCTATCTATTGCATTACGTAATTGAAAAGTTGCCAACTTTGAGAAGTCTTGCGTTAACGGTGTAAACAAAGACTAATGTATAGATTATGTACAGGACATTTAAGTCGTAAACATTAAAACTCCAAATAAACTAAATTTAATTCAAAACAGTGAAATCAGTGTGATGCGCAATAATATATTCTTTCTTATGAAATTAGTGTTTTACCATAATGGTATTGGCAATTAATTTCTAAGCACATTTTGCTTTTTATTACTATCACTAAATAAGTTGTATAATTATGCACAAATATCAAATTTTCATACTTATTGTGTGAATTCAATATTAGAAATGTAAGATTCAATGATTTAATCATCGACAAGTTAGTTACTTGACTATGTACAAGGGCGAAACGATTTGACTATGCATTCACCGCATTAATGAAAGTTTTCATTCAAAAGCTTGAATTATTTCAGTTTTGAATTAGTGGCAAGTTTTTTTTGTCACTGTCGTTGATCAGCAGTAATTTGCCTTTTTCGGAGGACTTTTTGATAAACTAACCCGCATTTGCGTTGTATATGCGTTATGCGAAAACTTCCCACGGTTAGAGCAACGGCAAGGACAGATTCTAACCTGTGATCCGTCTACTACTTTTTGTCAGCACTGTGATCGGTGTGATCCGGGTGCAGTATTTGTATCAACCAGCCATCGCTGGACTCAAATCCGTCTCTCTCATTGGGAGGCGAGCTCTCTGTCCCTGAGTCACCACGGCTCACTGATATGTTTAGGACTGAAATAACGATCACTTACTGTTGAAAAAATGGGGCAAAAGAACTAAAGGGGAGTAAAAATCTTCGCATTCACCCGCCTCTAGAAAAATAATACTTAGCAGTCTATGTAATATATAACTAACCTGAGTAACGGAGGCAAGCAAAATTACCCAATTCTCCAGATTCCCGTTCAAATTGTGAGCCATATTCACACACTTCACAAAAGGGGACATCCTTGCCCAGGGCTACCATTGGCTTAGCAATCTGGACCTTTACCACTTTGATATCAGACGTAACATAAACAACCAGACACAAACAAAATGCATTTAGAATCCCTCAAAATTCCCAGAAAACATTTATTACTTTTCCAAGAGTGGCATTTAATTATTTTTAAGCAATAAACGCTTACTTTCGATTTTGTTTGAAACTGGGAGTCACGAATTGACGTCACCCATGCCCATCTGCCTTTCGTTAACAATTGCTCTGCTGTGAATGCCATTACATTCTTGCTTTCGTTTGAATTTTCATAATTAATTCTAACTATTTTGGACGGTATATAACTATGTGAGAACTATGCAATAAATTGTGCCCTAATGTAGCTTAATGACAATGTGGGCTTAATATAACGTACTTTTATAATACATGAAATATGAATGGTATCCACTGAAGCATTGTCAATAGCTGACGAAATTTTCTAGTTTTGAATTGCAGTGAAAAAGGTGTTCAGTGAAAAAGGTGTTAGGATGAGTTATGGATGCCTGATATTACTTATTAAAAGGATGCGTTATAAATACAAAATAAGTTTGTTTTAATTTTTTTAACCATGTTAATCTTAATTTCAAACTATATTTCAAATTCATTTTGAGGATTTATTTTGATATGTGAAAAAAAATGCTGAATCAATTTTTTTTATGAAGAATAGTTTTAGATTTTAAATGTAGAGAAGTTTAAGTTATTATTTTTTTGCAATCATTTATTCTAACTTGAATGTAATGCAGGAATTATCTTCAGCATTGCACTAGCCTTTTGGAAAAATTGTGATCCCAGCATAACTTTTAATTCATTCTTTCAAAAAAATTGAAGGAAAAAAAATACTGAATATATTCCAGTTGATTTTATTCAGATTATTTCAATTAACGTTATCTATGTTACAAGAGTCTTGAAATCAAAACTATGCCCTTATTTAGTTCTACACAACAGAAACAGGTACTAAATTTTAGAAATATATATAAAAATAATTTTTCGATATAGCAAAATTCCTATTTACTTAAAGCATAAAAAGTTGAGAATGATATCAAAGTTACTATATATTTAATTATTTAATAAATAATAAAAAAAAGTGCATTGCAATTTTTTTTCATTTTGCATATTCATTTTTTTTAATTCTTTAGCTTTAGTGAAAAAAAAAAACGTCTAGCTTGATACTCGCTGAAATTATGTGACTAAATTAAATAACATTAAGTGAAATTTTTAGTATAAGCACATAGATTTTAGCGATGATGATGGACAGATATATTTCAATGAACTTGATTCGTGAAAGTTTAGGTTCATTTTCGGCGTAACCGAATGATTTACTTGAGATTTTTTCACTTATTTTAATTAAATATTTCTTTTTTCATTAAAAATGTATAATTCATTAGTGTTATTATTTTAGAATTCTTTACAAACACTAACAAATAATTTACAGAAATAAGGAACACAAATTAAAATAACCATACTTTTTAAATGCTATATTGCAGAAAGAGGAATTAAAATTCATAAATTTAAAAATAAAAATTATTTTTAACTATAGCGAAATTACTATTTACTCAATGAATAATATTGAAAATAGATATGAGCATTAATATGTATTTAAATATTTAAAACAGAGTAAAACAAAGAAGAAATAAACTGCATTAGTAAATATTTCTTTAAGAAATATAAAAATAAGACCTTCTACCAGGGCTCGAAAAAACTCAGAAATTTTACCCGTCCCGGAGGACGGCTTGTCCAACAATTCACCCGTCCTCCGTTGAAACTAACCCGTCGCTTTTAAATAAATAAAAATATAATTTTCTCCTATTTATTACAAACATTTATATAAATTGCACAATGAATTAGTCGTTACTAGGATTACATTATACAGTAATAAAAGAAATACTAGGTTACTAATAGTAACCTACTATTTCTTTTATGAAATAATTTAAATGACAAGGGTCAAGTTATCTGGAATATCAAGTTATCCGAGGGTACTGCGTTTTTTGAATGAATCAAATATGACGTTTGCCAGTTCCACAATCAAGCCAATGATTTACAGAGGTTTCTGAACAGAAATCTGAAAGGGGTTTTCCATTTAGGTAGATGTTCATAATTGCTTTTAAAGCTTCTTGTTTAGGACCAGTACGTATTGTGTTTTTTTGTAAGTTTATTGCTGACAAAAAAACTCCCAGACAGAGAAAACATCAATATATGCGCAGTATGTTGCTGTATTGTGGGTCATTTTGCTGCCTTGTAACTTACAAGACTCTTGTAAGAAAACAAAAATTGAAAATGTAACACGAACATTAACGGGAAAATGGCCGTCCGCGCGGACGTCGGATTCGAGAAATTCGTTGTCCGCGGAGAATTTTTGACTGTCGAGGACGGGCGGACGGGCTGTTTTTCAAGCCCTGCCTTCTACTGTAGTAAAAAAAAGGGCAAATCTAGATTTCACTACCCCCTCCCCCCTGTATATTTCAACATTGGCACATAGGTTATAACGATGATATTTTTAAATGGACCAGATTTGTTTCAATTCAAAACCGAATAATAAAATCACCCACACTATACCTAAATGTATATTATTTCTATCCAATCTGCTACTAATTTTTATTAATTAGGCAGTAATTGTGCTTATTTCAACTCAAATATATGTGGAATAAAAAATTTCCATGAGATTTAACACTACTTATTTCACTCGAAAAGAAATTTTGATTCGCTATGAAAAGCTCAATAATAATTTTTTCCAGCTATTTTAGTGATAAAGGAACAGTTTGAAAATCTTTCATTTTGCACACACCCTCAAAGCCACAAATTTAATTCACAAAACTTTTACCAATAACATACAAAAGATGTTCATACGATATAAGTGATATCAAAACTAAAAGAGCATTGAAATAGCCTTAGCGGATGAAGTGGGCAAGTTTCCATTCAGCACTCGTGACGTCATAACAATTAGGGATTGTTTTTGATTGCATCGCTTGCCTAACCTTTTTGGGCAATTTAAATGTTTAATAGTTAAATAAATAAACGTTTGAGAAAAAAAACCAATTAGATATTCGTTTTCAGGAGAGGATTTCCAATAAGTTAAGATTGAAAATTAAAAAAAAATCGAGTGATGCTGTAATTGTCCAGTACGGCAATATTAAAATAGTCTGTAATTTATATCCTGAACAAAATAGTTTATATGAACCCTTTAGTAATCTCGATATAAAGATTAGGGTTTAAAGGGCAGGTGTACATTGCTGGTAAATGTGCGTGTAATCTACACCTCAAAGCCTCTGTAACATAAACTTCATTGGCCTCTATGAAATGGGCATTAGAAATAAAGGGATCCCTGTCAGCAAGCATTCGTATATTCTTGTTACTTTTCAGTTTTAATTTTGAGTCAGTTTCTAGCAGTTCATGCTACTTCAGAAAACTGCAGAACCTTAGCACTTACAATATTAGTCCATAGGTGATCAATTGTGAAAGAAGAGAAGTTTTGCAGTCAATGCAAGTAAAGAGAAAACAAAGTAGCATTCAATGGTTTACATGGATGGGGAACAATTAGACACTTTCCTAAAGTCGGAAGTTTCCCGAATCTATTCATTACTCGCGATTTGACTCGCTACGACACTATAAATCTCCTTACAACTGAGAAGTGTGTAGGTATGAAACAAGAAGTTCCATAACGTTCAGGCTAATGTGATGTGCGATGTGGTAGCCCGGCCACATTGCTGCCTCGTGTTCCACATTCGCCCAGCTGTTTCGAAACCTTTCCATTTCATCCTTGCGCTTATGTTGTGGACAAATTTTCTCGTATAAAACATTACAATGCTAATTGTAAGGATGAGCTTAATTTTCCGATTAAAAAAACTCACTCCTGTAGAGCTTTATTGCTTGAATTTTTAAAGAACTATGTGTTGAGATATAATTCAGTGACAAACTTTCGATCCGGTTTTAAATCGTAATACTCTACCGGCATAAGTTTTACAAAACGCAGACCTCCAGTGATAACACTAAAACTTCCATTGGAATAAATTTACCCCGTGAATTCACTTTAATGTTCATTCGTATTTACAGATTCGGGATTATTCCTTTCTTTTTTGTATTCTAAATAAGTTTTTATATAATTGTAACCTAATTGACAAGAATTTTAATAGTCTTATCTGAACTTGTATCCATATTGAGTTGTATTCACATCAGTCTTAACTCCGCACTAGGGAGACATTTTTAAATATTTAAGAAAGAAAGTCAAAAAATTGTAATTCTAGAACAGTTAATTCATACGAAATTTAAATTTCAAATTATGAAATGCAAAATACTTTCTCTCACTAATAAACACCTATTTGCAGTATCATAGATACTTCCTAGCATAGTCAAATCCTCCCTTTACATTTCTTTGTTTAAAAGTCATACATGAGAATTCTAGTATTCATATATTGAACTTGTTCAGGTAATTCTAGCATAGTTTAAAATAATGAAGCTCGTGAACAAGAATATTTTTGATTTTTCTTAAGATTTAAATATAAAAAAAAATATTTCCATCACATAATTTCAACGGAGATGAACACGAGTCGCAAATGTTGTCTTGTATTATAACGGAAAAGATATTTTACTATAATTTAACTAGGAGGCCCCGCCCTCTGCTCGCTAACGCTCGCTAACCCCCGAGAATTGCTACGCAATCCTATGTGGTTCACGCCGTGAACCATGGCTCGCTGCGCTCGCTTGCCAATGAACACAATGTTCTAGCACAAAGACATAGTATATTATCATCAAAGACATAGTATTTTATCATCAAAAACATAGTATTGTACTTATGTAGAAGAATTCTATCAATGTTCTTATTGGCTTTTAAAAAAGCATATTAGCTATTTAGATTGTACATGGTGAAAAAATCAAAACATTAGCTAAATGAGAAACATATCAGCAAAATAAATTATCAAATATTGCAGTTACTCACCTAAATTCAACTAAATGTGTATAATAAATTAGTTAATGCTAGAAATTCTGAAAGTGTTAGAAAAAAAAATTTATTATTTAAAAATATAAACTTAAAACCCTAACTTTTCCTTGTGAGATAATAACCCTCAAAAAGTCTTTCATTTTCAAGAACACAAAAATTTGTTTTATCGCCAAATGAAATATTTTTTGGTGATCAGCATTATTCAAATAAATTTCTATATTAATTAACATTTGTGATAAAGTACATACCATTTTAGAACAAAATAAGGATGTTTTACATACAATAAATTAAAATGCATGGCTGTTAGCATTACCCGAGAAATACCACGTGGAGGTCGCCATGCTGCATTTCTAATCGGGGAGTTTTGATTTTGGCAGTTCCCCTTGCCTACTGCCAATAGAAGTTTCAATTAAATTTTTTCCAAAAAACATTTTTTTCTGCAAAGCTCTAAGAAATTAACACTAAGCATTTAGAATTTCTTTGAAAACACAATTATAGATTTGGCATCTTGGAGCAATTACTGAAAGGCTGTCAAATGACTTAACTCTTGACAGGCCAACATAAAGTTGTCCATGACTAAAAACTTGTTTAGTCAATACTAAACTGATTTTCTCAAAAGTCTGACCTTGTGACTTATTTATAGTCATGGAGAAGGCCAGCCTAATTAATTCCTAATTGAGTTTAAATTAAATATTATCATGTTTTTAGGGCATGAATCTGAATTGAACAACCTGATAATGCTCACTCTGGTTATTGTTTCCGTTTTCAAAAGCGCTATATGTTGAGCCACCTCATGTGACATTTGCCATGAGACATTTTTAGCAGCAATCATTGGTCCATTTTCTAACGTTGCCATTCGGGGAGTTGTAATGAGGCTTTTTTTTGGTGCCGTGTAAGAGAAATATATATATATAGATATTACGATGGCAAATCTTGCACATTTTCAGGTGAATGTGTTGTTACAAAAACAATTACTAACTTTTGTTAAATTGAATAACCCGAAATTTTCAGAGAGCTATAAAATAAATGTTTGCATAAAATAAGACAAACTAGCGTTCGAATTAAAATCTCCTTATCCAAAAATTCCGTAACTATTTCTCTAAACTTGTAAAATTTCATATTTTTCATCAGATAGAATAAGCGTTATGAGAGAAGTATGATGGCATGGACTAAAAATAATAGATGCAAAATTCCAAAATGTCTTCATATCTGGAATTTTATTCAAATAGTTTCTTACTAACTTACAGCTTCCAACTTTTACGGTTTCTGCTAAAGGTAAGGTAAGTTCTTAACAAAGCATTATTTATAAACCTTTACAGCCATTGAAAAAGTTCTTAAGGTGGAAAGTCTTTTACATAATTTTTTTATGTTTTAAACTAAATGATTTAAAATTGAAGAAATTTAATGAGCAACTATTATAATAATTGAAAAAATAGAGTTCAAAGTGTAAAAGTTGGAAGCTTTGCTAGTGTTAAATGTGTTATTGTTGTAGAAACATAATGTATATTAGCAAGAAATAAATGTTAATCTTATTATCAGTGTTCATTTCAAATGCAATGCTCTGCCTGTAATTGGCTGTAAATGTCTCTGGAATTTTTAATATACGCCATGTCATCTTTCAAACATGGCAAATTTCATGATCCTATTAAGTTTTTATTGAAGAATAAAATTGATTACTTCTGTTAAAAACTAAACGTGTGTAATATCTTAATCAGTATTTCTTTAGTATGCAATGAATATATTTGAGCTTAAAGAGTTGGAGTTATTTTTTTAAATGTTAAAAATTAAGTCACTTTTCCGCTTTACTATTGCAGCTTCAAATAGTTTCACAATTAGCATAGGGAGCTATCAAATATTCCCAAACAATTTCGACGAGAACATAGGTAGCTTCTTAGAAAAGGTATTAGGTATTCTTAAAACTGAGTATTCTTAGAAAACATTTTTTTTAATATTCCCCACAGATTCCCGTTAAAATGGTTTGAATATATTTCAGATTAACAACACTTTTTTGTTTAGGATAAACTTTTTGCCAATTGTAAATTGTGATCTGTATGTGAAAATAAAATTGTGGAAAGAGATTTTTCAACTGAAAGAAATATTAAACAAGATCAAATTATTAGGCAATTTTATTCAAAATTATTCAAAGATCTACGAGTCTTAATTTTAATCTTAATTAACTTTAGTTTAGAAAATTGAATTTTTAAATTTCTGCTCTTAACGTTTTAGGACTTAGGAAGAAAAACTTATTTTGGAATTCACATAAAATTACGAAACGCGATTTAAAATTTGTGTTAAAATTTAGAGCTTGAATCTTTTATAATAGTGTGTCGACAATCTGGAGGAGAAAGTGGTTTAGGAATTAATGTAATCAGCCTTTGGCTTTCACTTTAAATTTTTTAGCATTATTCATTTTGAAATAAACATAGGTCATTAACGGATAGCATTGTTTTGCTGCTTAGAAATTTATTTTTATTACCACTTTCTTTGTGATTTTTGCAATCCCATATACTCTTCGGGAGAAGGTTGCCCCTTTTGTATAGCACACCTGTATTGTGCATGTTACTGTTTACGAAAATCTATAATACTTATTATAATGTATTTAATATACTTTCAAGCATGAAATTGGAGTTAAATAAATGATTAAGCTTTAAATGTGTTTTTAATGAGAATTTTTACTTAATTTTAATTTAATGTTTTAAATGTACAAATTCTTTTTTTAAATGGCAATGTAAAATATTTGGTGTTTATAAAAACTTCAACCATATAAGTTTATAATGTCACAAAGTTGAACCTTAAATGTTCACTTTTTGAATAGCTGAATGCATTTAATAGAGTTTTCTAGCTAAAATGTTTTTAAAATATTTCGCACTTCTCGATGCTCTGGAGTATTAAAACTTTACACTGGTTAACAAATGATACAAATAGGCATGACATTCACTAGATTCAAAGTATTAACTTGGAATGGCAGTAAGTTTCGAAAATTGCAATTATTATGCGTAATTTATCGAAGTCTTTTAAATCATGTCATTTTTTTAATTACGCTAAATAAATTTCCTATATTTTTCGATAGACAAAGGGAAATGTTACCGTAGAGTAATAATTGAGTCATGGGGTGAGTCATAAGCCAACACAGGTGATATTTTTATTAATTGTTAATATTTTTACAGATACAAAAGTTTCAGGAATTTACACAAAATCACAACATAATCATGGTATATTTCTCTCTAGAATTATTTGAATTGTAGTTTATTACATTGTCTCAAGTTTCAAGCTTAATTTAAAAATTTTCTTTTTAGTTTTTAAATAAAACAATGAAAGTGTTAATACATCCAGGGAAATGCTCTAATCAGCGGTCCTTCAGTATAAACTTTGTCTAATGTCTAACATTAAAATTTTATTTACTACATTAGAAACTACCACAAATATTAATTGTTAAATCATTGGAAAAAAATTAATTAGGTAAAGAAAAAGGTAATCTTACTCACATTTTCTGTTTAAATGTGACAGTTTTGGTGGCAAGATGCGGAAAGATTTTAGCTTACACATAATAGTAAGTTTGAAATCATCAAATGACAGTTATGGAATTAAAAAGCACATTTATAGCTTAATGCTTTAACATTAATCTCTAAAATCCTTGTCTTGTTTTTGAAGATATTATTGGCTGTAAGAGAAAGAGATGACTATAAAAAATGAAGGAAAAAAAAAGAGTAAATTGAGCTATTATTCAGTTTCAGAATGATAGAAATTATTTGCAATTAATTATTATCAGTATTCTAGAATATGATTAGAAACCTTAATATTGTCAAATAAACGTTTGGTTAAAAGTAAATTGTAAGGAGGTTCTACTTTTTGGCTGAACCAGTTGCCAACGAGAGTCTTGAATTCCACTTCCGAAAAGCACCGCTTCGTGGCTGCATAAAGCAATTACTGCTTTTCAACTGCAGTACTCTGAAAGCTTTATTCTTAATTTGGCTCTGAATGGACTCGCAGAATAGTTTTCCATTAATATCATGCAAAAGGTTATGATTAATCTTAAAATATTATCCCAGAGTAGGTTTCAGACTTTAATGTTGGCAAGGATACGAAAATGATAGCAGCACTTAAATAAAATTTAAGTACTACATCGAAAACGGAGCTAACTCTTTGTATCTAATTATTTTACTAGTAAAGTGTGTTAAACGACACCAGGGCAGACGTAAATACTGAATTAATGCACGAACTTGTTGAGAACATTTAATTTCACCAAATTTGCATTGGCATTTTAGTGCATTTTCGTTGACTTAAAAGTGGACTAATTTGCCTGAACATGAGAAAAATATTCTTAAACATAATTTGAGTAATCTATTTCTAGTTCAACTAAGCATATGAACTAAAGTTTATTGCAATTTTTGTCCTCTATGATGCTTTTTGTATTTGGCAATATAAAGTATGATTAATGACTAACAGTAGAAATGACAGAATTTGTCATGAGTCATAAATAACATTTCAGATGAGCCGTGAATAAATGAATGGCAAGATGAAATTTTTTAATTCCATTTGCGAAGGACTGACAGAACTGAAGAATCCTGTTGTTTTAATTAGTGTAATAACAAAATGCACAAATTTTATTTTTTGTGTATTTCGCCATGTCTCGCTATTTTTAAAAAAACTGAAAAATTCCCGCATGCAATTTTAAAATTCGTTTATTCATGGATAATTCCTTTCAAAAACTAAATCTTAGTAAATATTTATTTTTCTTAAATAATAATCGAAAAAGTTTTGAAATTTTGAATTCAAAGGCATAAAAGTTTTGCATAATTTTTTTTGTCTGTTTCCTTTTGCGCTTTGTACATTCATATCACTTATATCTAAATAAGGGGAGGGAATAGCCCGGATGGTAGGGCACTGGGCCCATGTCTAAGAGTTCGTGGGTTCGATCCCAGCCGGCCGAAGACTCCCCGTGTAGTAAATGGTGACTGACGCACGTTAAATCTGTCGAGGCACAAAGGCCTCCATGTTCCCATAACAAATCAATACCTCTGGGGGTACTGATCCAGGAGTTTCCTTGTCTTCAATATTGGTTCAAAATTACTAGGCTACGGAGTTGAACATTAGTAGTCGTAAACCCAAAATTGGATCGGCTGTTCAACTACGGATAAAATTATATCTAAATATAGAATTGCTTTAAGGAAAAATGCATTTTTTGCTTAATACAGAAGCATATTTAGTTTCATTAAAAAAATGCTTTGTAAAAAACTTTGTAAAAAGCTTTGTAAAAAAACAACTTTGAAAATAAGAATTCAGTTTCTCAAGATTTTTTCAGCTTTTTTTAAAATTTTTTTCAACTTTAAATTAGTTCTAACAGATTTCCGTTAGTATTTTATTTAAAATATGTATTTTGCAAGCATGATTAAAATATTTTTTTCTCTGTAAATATCTTTAAAATTGAACCTTTATTCGTTTTTTTCTGCATCAAATCAGAGATTGCATTTTTGAAGCTGTGATAGTTTTGTATACCCATCTTTTACCAACGTCTTATGTTTTCACCTCATTGAAAAGTTTATTCACCTTCTGGTCTTTCTGATTAATAGTCAATGACCGCCATATTAAAACCAAAGAATGTATGTGTGATGTTGCAGTAGAGTATAGGTTTGTTGTGGGTGAGAATGCTTACTATGCAACACTCTTTTTTTATGGTTTTAAAATGCACAGTTGAGTTTTCAGTTAAATGCTTCAGTGTTGTCAGAATTTATTGTAGTTGCTAGCATAGAGTCAACACTCTGAATTTTAAGCAATTTTATATTACTATTTATAGCCGACCGGCCTGTGTAGGGGTTAGGGAATTGCCCTTGCATCAGAAAGGTTCTGGAATCGAATCCCGGGCAAGGCATGGATGTTATTTCTTTCTCTGTACCATCTGTACTTACGTTGGGAGCAATGTTGGCCCACCTAATATGGTGCCCCTGTATGGTATCTATTTAATAAAAATAAAAAAAATTGAAAAGGTATTCCAATAATTTTACATACCTTACATAATATTCAGGAATAAAACACAAATTTATGCGCATACGTATTGTTGTCAACAAATTCAAATTGAGTTAAACTGTAAAATCGTATAAAGCAATTATCTTGGGATATTTAGTATTCAACGAAGATTAGTTTCTTTTATTTTTGAAGCGTGTTTTAAATCATTATCATTTTAAATTTATCTTATCAAAGAAATGTTTTGTGTCCCTCGGTGTATTTTTCATTTTCATGAATCTACTTTCTAAAAATTTGAAAAATTTTGTTTCATAAAATAAAAGTTTTGACATGTTTTAAATGGTTAAACTTCTGTTTTTAATCTATAAAGAAAGTTTTTTTAGGATGTATAATCAGTATGTTTTTAAGAAAACAAAATCGTTTACTTTAATTCTTTATAATCTCAAAGGTGTTTCCAAACAAGATAAAAAATTTAATTTTGAATAATTCCTATTTTATAAAGAGATTTTAGTTTTTATCAATTTATTTAATTTTAAATCTATTAGTTTCTAAAATGTTCATAAATATTTTTGTAAAAATTTTATGATAAATTTTAATACAGTTAGTTAAAGTACTGTACATCATAAATTATTATAGTACATACAGTACTTGCTTTGTATTGTTTTTGAGGAGAATGTTTCTTCATGGTAGCAACTTTTATGTCCTAAAATATTTAATTTTTTAATTTTTTCAGAAGCAAGCATTCGATCTGAATCGTAAATTAAAATATACTCGAATGTGACAAGTATTTATTTACATCCCCTAAAAATTCATAGAAAAATTTTCAATTTTGTTTATTGAAAAACTAAAATTTAACTCTGGTAGGACAAGAACTGGGACTGAATTTTCGTCGTCTTCATTATACTTTCTTTTATTCACCTTGCGTGGTCAAGAACGAATTCTCCCTTGTACGACCCATCTTCACTGCGTAACTATTTGCCAAAACTTTAATCCTTGAAACGCTACAGATGATGATCAAATTGTCATTTTTGTAAAAAATGGACCAAAATCGTTCTCCCCCATGGTCTTAATTTACAGACGTGACACACAAGTTCATCAATGTGCATTTAAATTGCATTCTATCACACATAACGTTCTTGGCTAGTACCAATCAGCTACACCAGGTTGGTACAATCCAATTTATTCTCTGTTGAGAAAACATATCAGACAACTGCTTCGATCACTGCCTACGGCTTCTACCAGACTGTTTCCATAAGCTTCTGGGTATAGTTATCATTTCTCGGTAATCATTTGTACAGTTGTAGTTAACGTTACAACTATTTACAATTATTGAAGTTTACTTAAGCTAATACTAAATAGGCAATGAGGGATTTGCAACTTTATGAATTAAAATTAATTAGACAATTACGAGTTAAATATTTTCAGGTGACCCTACAAGTAAATAATTGCATTCTGCACCTATGTAATCATGTTACATCTGAATTAAAGTGATAAATTTCATGTACAAGTATTTTGTCTTTGAATTTAAAATTTAGTTTTTCATTGTCTTCGTAATTTTACCTCTTTAAAATTCTACTAGGATAGTTTTTAATATTTATTCCATGTAAGCATATGTCATTAAGGGTAATTTCAGGTCTACAACCTTAGCCTATGCATTTTTGTAGAAAACTATGGTATTTGTGCATGGACTTGCCCAAATTAAAAAGGTCATTCATTTTAATGAAATTCTGTTTTAAAGTAATGAGAAATTTCTCGATTTTTTTCTCCCAAATGACCAACCAACTTCATGGAAAAAATGAAACTTTTTTAAAAATGTATCGTTTTTTAAATTTTTTTTTGCGTTTGCACTAAATTGTAATTTAAATACAGTGAAATTGGAAAATGGATGAAAATGTAAATTGGACTAATTATATTAAAAAAGGTATGGTTTATTTCTTGATAATAGTGTCTGAAATTAAAGTTGGTATTTGAAAACGGTGACTATTAAGAGTGACTAGTTTAATGAAATTCTTAATGCATAGGAAGTCTCAATGCTTAACGATAGAAGTTTTACCTAGAGGAGAAAGAAAACAGCTCCAAAAGTTACCACTAAATAATGCATTTCTCCATAGCTTGACCTCTGAAACCCCCAATTTCCATCATCTGTCATCGCAAAAATGGCAGTACTGGATTTCCGAAACATTCAAGATACACAACTTTCATCGATAGGACATGTTACGCGTGGTTTCATGCAAATGATATCGATTATGTGTTGCAAACAAGATTGGTAAATTTGTATGTCTGTATGGTCCCTATAAAATCGAAACTAATTCATATTACAAGATAGTGATCCCGTCATTGCCATAAACCATTGTTATATTTTACTGCATAGTTTTCGATTGTTTGCGAATGCCAAGCTTAGCTATGGAAACCCGTATACATCTTCAGAAATGAAAATTTAAAATTCAGCATTAAATCTTAAATGATTAAAAAGAAACACTTTCACATATGAATTCTAACTATGTCATCTTCTCAGTTTTTTAAAAGTTCAGATAAGCATATTTCATATAAGGACATTTCTGAATCCATGAAGCAAAAGCTGAATTTTTAATTGCAGTGTTTTTAAAAGGAATTTAAATGTTTAAGAATATTTTTACTGTTGAATATCGATTTAAATCCCATAAATAAAAGGTTTTTAAGGTTTTTCACTTATGTTTCTCCAGTGGCTAATTATATTAAAGGCCTGGTTTCTTAGCACAGGACGCCGTCAGCTGGAAATCAGCGCTAACCTCTGATTGGTCCATTTGTGAGTTTGATAGTATACGTCATCGAACGCTCATCTTGAACTACAATTGCCATCCAACTCAACTGCAGTTGGATAACAACGTGACGTTAACCACAGAAGCAATGGCGGACAACAACCAACAGCACATTGAAATCAGCCAAGATTTTGATTTTGACATTAAACATAGCTTCTTCATTAAACATAGCACTCTTCATTTAGCTCAGCTATAATGGGTTTTTCCTTGGACAAAGTCATTATTTGTTTTCTAAAACACTGGTCGACAATAACAAAATCAATACAAATTCAAAATAAATATTTGTTTACGTTATTACCGCATGCGCAATGAGAGATAATGTCTGCGTTGGGCAGACTGCTCACGCTGAGCTAACAAAAAAGTATTTTTTTGGCGTCAGCTCTACGTCAACTTTCCGCTGACGCCCAGATAAGGCGCTAGTTCTAAGAAACCAGGCCTTGAGCTAACAAACCAGTATTTTGTTGGCGTCAGCGGGACGTTGACGTCTCGCTGACGCCCAGATAAGGCGCTTGTCCTAAGAAACCAGACCTTAAAAAGGGTAATTATATTAAAATTAATTAAGGTGTCTTAAATAAGGGTGGAAGTACAATCAAATTAGGTAAAGAGTGAAACTTTTTATTTTATTTTATAACCGTCGTTGAACAGCTGACCCAATTTTGGGTATACGACTACTAAAGTTCAACTCTGTAGTCTTCTAATTTTGAGCCCTATCCAGAAGACAAGGGAACTCCTGGACAAGTATTGGGAGAAACTTTGCCTTCATGGAGGACTTTTTGATGGAAGTAACCCATATTTGCGTTACCATGAAAACCATCCACTGTTAGCTCGAAGGCAAGGGGATTCTAACCCATGATCCGTCTAACACTGAGGCTATTTTACGTCAGCACTGTGGCCGGTGCGAGCCGGGTGTGGAATTCGAATCGACCAGCCATCTGTGGGACTCGAACCCGGTTCACCTTGGAATGCAAACGCTCTAAACTTGTAGTTTACGAGTGTTTCTTGGAAGTGGAACTTTATAAACATTCATATAAAGTATAATTATGGATTTTATTACAGTATGCATTACGTTTGCGTGTTTAAACTCTTTCAAAGGTAAAAAACCGAGGTAAAAAGTAAGAGCTTTATGTAACAGATAAAATATGATATTTGAATTCTTGCATTGAAGTGATTAATTTAGTTTTACAGAATAGTAAATCATTTTTATAACGCATTAAACTGCTGTTTAGTAGGTTAAAATTTTACATAAAGTATAATGTTGCCCTTTAAAAGATAGAATGATGGTAGCTTAGTGGTTAAGCCACTGAGCTGTGAATGTGAAGGACAGGGGTTCAATTCCCAATGGTGGCATAAAGACTCCGCATCAGACATATGGGTACCAGCTTGTCTGTGAAGTAAAGGCGGCTTCTGCGCTTTGAACTCCACGTTGTCGTAAACGAAACTGTTGAATACGAAATTGTGGAACCTTAATTTTCTTTAGCTCACTCTTTGAGCCCAAACTGGCTGTTTCAAAATGCAAAAGCTTTTGCATTTTGAAAAATCATAAATATTTTTAATAAATTATATTTTTTAATATTTATATCCATAGTAAATATTTTTTGAAGAATGCAATTATTATATGTTACTGTAAATAACCGAAATTGGTGGTTGTTGACAATCACATAGCCGCTTTGGTAATTGCCTGAAATATATACTAAGCTTAGTTAAGTGCCACTGCCCGGTAAACATTTACCCGGTATGCCCTACAATGCTTTTTAAGTTATGTCCAGTATGTATTTAACCAGCACTCCGAACACTGATGTTTCTCATAATCTATTCGCAGCAGATATTAAAATATCGAATAGATAAAATATCAATGAATAAATTAGTATCAAATCCGATGTAATAAATATTTCGGACTTTCACCAAAGCGACTATGTGATTGCTGACATTCACCGGTGAATGTCGACATTCTCTTGATTTCGGTTATTCACGGTGACATATACAATATGAAATATGACAAAATAAACGAAAGTAAAAATATTTTTTTGGTTAGTTGAGATTGAGGTTTCAATAAAAATTATTTTTTGGGGAAAAAGTATCACGATTTTTATAATTGTCGTTTCTCAAATACAGCATTTTTTCAATCTACTGACTAAAAGCAAATTCAAATTATTTCCTTTCCTAAAAAACTTTCTTTTGAACAAAATGTTTAATTTAAGAAATAATTAAATTCAGGTGACAATGCGACACCTAACAAATATAGTAGTCCATTCCATGCTTTTAATTAAAGTTACAAAGTAAATTTTTTTTGTGCTTCAAAATCAGAAGGAAAAATATTCGTCGAAAACCAGTGAAATTCTAATAAATGCTCATTAGGAGGAGATACATTAAGAAGTAATTTAAATTGATGTCTTTTTTTTAATCAGAAATGTTGGTTTTGATCCTGTTTAATTTGTTTGCGTCGACTGATTAATTAATATAAATTCTGCATTAGTCTCTAACACAAGAGAAGAACCGGAAGTTACATTCGAGTAGTTGGGCAATTCGGTTTTTGTTAATTTTACGATGGGATGTCGAGCTTTAAATATACTCATTTTCAAGTTTTTTTTCTCTCTAATCTTGTCTAATGTTTGGCACTCTGTCAGCAAAAATTAGCTAGCTGTGGCTTAGAATTTTAAATAAAGTAGGAGTAACTTTAATGAATATGAACTAACTCAATTATTTTAATAAAGATCAAGATAATCAGTTAGGTAGGACACTTGACACGGTCCAAGAGGTCGTGGGTTCGATCCCAGACGGCCGAAGACTCCTCTTGTAGTAAATAGTGTGAAATCTGTCGGGTCACAAAGTCCTCCATGTTCCCATATCAAATCATGCCTCAGGGGGTACTGATCCAGGAGTTTCCTTGTCTTCACTATTGGTTCAAAATTACAAGGCTACGGAGTTGAACATTAGTAGTCGTAAACCCGAAATTGGGTCGGCTATTCAACGACGGTTATAAAATAAAATATTATTTATAGTAAACGAATTATGAATACTACTTTACTATTATGAGTACTTTATGAATATTATTTTAATAATTTGAGGTAAACTTTTTTTAAATAAGGTCTACTACTTATTATTTATTTTTTGCTCTACTGAATGGGCATTTTAGCAGTTACTGAAATTCATGAATTAAGTTAGAAAAGTAAGTATAAGGAGAAAATAAATTTAACATCACCCTGAGCTTTTCAAAGATTTTCAGTTTTTTTTTTGTTTTCTGAAAAGCAAATAGTGTGAAACTGTTGTATAAGCATGCTGCGTATCATCGAATTTCAAATCCGTATTACAAAATTTTTCCTCACCTTCTCAGCCAGATTTCAAACTATTCATTCTATTTTTAATTCAGCATTATGAGTCTTTAAACCATAGAATTCTCTGTCAAAAAATGTTTCTCCCTACTTTATTTTCCAATACGTATAAACCTCATAATTTCTTATATTCGATTTCGTAAAAAATTATTGTTACAATATTTTTTAGACTATGACTGTAATTATATTATAAAATAACTATAATTATAAAATTTGAGGGTTTGTTAATTTATTGTGTCAGGTTAAGAAACATTTATAAAATATCAAAATTTAAATTTTTTTTGTTCTTAAAAAAGTGTTTTAAAATCGAGTTTTAATATGGAAATTTTAGTTATGATCAGAATTGGTTTCAAGGCCTGACAATGTTTGGAAAGTTGACAGTACAACGAGATGTTTATTTCGTGTGAAAAAGTGTGTGATTTAATGGCATGTTTTGAAAAGTATTGTTTATAAGATAATGCTTATATGAATTATTTTAATACAAATTCTTCAATGCTTCAAAATGTTATACAGATGATACTCAGCCTTTAGAATTAAAAGTTGAGTTTCTTACAACTTATTCTTCTAAGTAAACTTAAGTTTTAAAATATTAGAACGCTTTACCATTGCACTCTATAGCACGCCAACCCCTGAATCGCATCATGTTATTACTGTTGTTACTAATGCCACTTGCCAATATCAGCAAGCCTGCTGTGGGAATCCAAGCGAATTCTTAAGGCAGAGGGTGCGTTTCTTGTTTGATACTGATGACATCTATGGCCAAGAATAAAACTCTTGCCAGACACACGTTACATCCCATTTTACAGGGAGGGCCCATTTATTCATTAATAGATCATAATTTTTATCTGAATCAGAGAACGATCAGTTTCCAATGCAGTACCCCCAGAGGTATTGATTTGGTTATGGGAATTTGGAGAGCCTTGTGACCGAGACAGACTTAACATGCACCAGTCACCATTTAATACACACGGATTCTTCACCACGTGGTATTCGAACTCACGCTCTCAGGAACACGAGCCCAACATCCTACCAAACAGGCTATCCCGGATATAGCCTTGTATTCCACTGCCGAATGTTGAAGACGAACCTTGATTAGAGTCCTCTAGCTGTTAGGCTAACAGTGGAAGGTTTTCGTGGTTTTCCTCTCAGTGTAACGCAAATGCGGGTTAGTTCCATCAAAAAGTCCTCCACGAAGGCAAATTTCTCCTAATGATTGATCCAAGAGTTTCCTTGTCTTCCGGATTGGGTTCAAAATTACAAGGTTAAGGAGTTGAACATTAGTCGTAAACCCAAAAGATTTGTGGGCTGTTCAACGACGGCTCTAAAATAAAATAAAATGTTAAAGGAGCAGTGGTGGCACAGGGATTAGAGCACTCACCTCAGTGGGAGGTGACCCAGGTTTGAATCCCAGCGATAGCTGGTCGATTCGAATTCGCACCCAGCTTCAACCGATTAAAGCACTAGATGCGTAGATTAAGTAGCGATACGCCGCCATCTTGGTGACAGCTGCTCTCAATGAAGAAATACGCAGTTTCTATTCCTCAACGCTACTTCAGCAACTCTCAACGCCACTCACATCCTTTAACGCTTTAAGTTATCATTCTAGAAGATAACTTAAAAATGTACACTTTATTCATTTTTCTTTAAAATTATGATTTAATTTTATTCGATTCAGAGAAAATAATACCTTATTTATAAGTTAAAACTTTCTCATTTCGTATTTAATAATCTGCTAAAATATTTTTCCTAAACTCTTTGAAATGTTTTGCATTTGGTTTATTTATGAGGTTCAAAAGGTTCTGCAATTCAGGATTTAAATCCTTATGAACATTATTATCAGCTTAGAAAGAAAATTTTTTTCCTATTAGTTCAAATATTTTTCGTCTTAATACAAATTGTTTTTATGGTCTTTTATAGTAAAAAATTGCTAAAACTTAAGTAAAATTAATTAAATTTAAAATTGAATCTTAATTAAAATTTTAGATGCAAATAAAATCGAAAAGTAATTTGTAATTGCTGTTTAATTTTTAAAATATTAAATCAAATAAAAATGTGTTTGTGGATTAAAATATAAAACATATGATAAATATTAAACCAATAAATTAACTTAAAAAGCATTTAGCATTTCAGGAAAACTTTCGCGTTTTTTTCAACACACAATTATTGTATTTTTTCAAAACACACTTTAATTGTATTATCTTATCATCATCTCACCGGTATTGCAAAAATCAGAGTTAAAGCTTTTTAATTTATACACATTCACTATGGTTGAGATATATTATTTGAGTATTTATATGGTAAATGTTTTATTCTAATACACATTGATATTTAAAAAAATATTCTAATTCTAATAATTCGAAAAATAAAAACAATAAAACTGCCAATCAACCAGTAAAACAATCAACGAAAAAGTAATTATGAATTACACTTATTGCTCTTAATATTCAGCAATTTTAAAAACGATTTTATAATTTTTATGTAAACTGAAGTTTATGAAATAATTTCTAAATGTTATATTGTAATTATAATTTCTAAATGTTGTTCTAATAATTTTATCACATTCAGTGTTTTGTGAAAATTTACAATCTACCGAATTTTTTTAAGACTGTTTGAATAAATCAAAGAATTGTATTTGCTTTAAAATATAAATTAAGCTATATATTTTCAAAATATCTATTCATAATATAGATTGTTTTTCAAGAAAAATCTATCGGAAATTATAAATACGTTAAAAAAAACGTTTTAAATATTGTAGAATGGTTACTTTCTTTATGTGAAAGTAATATTTATCAAACATTTCCTAAAAGTTTCAATAGTTTTAACCGAGTCATTACTTTTCGAGAAAATAATATTTTAAACTAACGGATGCGTTTTATCATCTTCCTTTTTTACTTAATAGATTAAGAATAAACTTCGGTTTGTTTTCTTTATCCCTCTTTTCATATAGTCTCAGTATTGAATGAAGAGTTAAAAATAGTATCAGGAAGCAAGTTTAGCGATTGGAAATGAAATGAACAGCTGTTACAGAAGAAGTAACAGCTTCTATTACTTTTTTGTTGCGTTATTGTTTATGGCAACCTACTTGTTCAGAAACTCTTCTTAAGAAGTAAGTATAGTTTGGGATCAGCTAAAAGTAGAGTTTTTGAGCGAAGCAGCTTGAAGTATACATTTCTGTTATTCTTTTGTGGTACTGGTAATTTGTTTTCCTATAACACTTGTAAGAACATAAAGCCGGTATCAGCTGGAACTACATCTTTTCTTTAAGTGTGAAACGATTATAGTGTTGTCCCGATCATTTTTTCTCCATCCCATCGAAGAAGTAGAATGCCATCTTTTTATACTGAAGAATATATTTTTCCCGCTTAAGATGTGGCGATTTTTATTCTCAAACTATAATTTTATATGTGTCTTGAAAGAACTTTTATAGTTTCCATATACGAATTTTTCATGTGTATAAATAAAAGTGTCATATTGGAGAAAATAAGATTGCATTGAATTGGATGTCCCAAAAACGACAGATTTGAGAAAACATAAAAATTAAAAACGACAAACAGAAGGGAAAAGAAATGTGCTGTGTTGTGCTAAAGCAATTTATTTCTTCTTACAAAATTGAAAAGTTAGTTACTTCATCTGCCAACAGATGGCGAGACTAAATTTGGCATATAACAAGCATATAGCAGCTGCTATGCAAATAGTTTAGCTAGAATGTTCTGACTTACCGTTAAACGCAGTTTTATAGTTTTTCAGTCATCAGCGCTATCTGTTGCTGAATTTTATTTCGATGACTTTGTTACTTTATTGCTTATGGCTATTTACGTATTTAGAAACTCCTATAAAGAGGCAAATATATTTTAGGATGAGCTAAAAGTAAAGTTTCGAGAGAAGTAGATTAAAGTATATATTTCTTTTATTCTTTTGTGGTGCAGATGATTTGTTTTCCTTTAAACACTTAAAAGAACATAAGCTGGTATCAGTTGGAACTATGTACAACTTTTTAAGATTGAAATGATTGCACTGGTTTTTTTTATCTTTATTCCACTGATAAACTAGATTGCAATCTTTTATAATGGGGAATATCTTTCTTCCACTAATTATTTGATGATTTTTATTTAATTATTTATAATTTTATATACAATTTGAATCAATTTTGACAATTTCTACGATAGGAATATTTTTGCGTCAGAGAATATCGAGGAAATAATATTGCATCTTATCAAATGCTTCAGTTTTTTCTAAAATATTTTTCAAATCAAGGATCAATTTTGGAAATAGATATGTCAGATTTTGCTGTCGTCTGCTAAAGGAATTAGTTTTATTCTCTCAAAATTGCAAGATAAAGTACAAAGTTGGCCGACGGAGAAATGTTTCACTAAAATGTTTTTTAAAATGAATAGAATTCGTTGTAACGACATGGTGAGTTAAAATTATCGGATGCCATACAAATACTGTAGTTGGTGACGTGCTGCTGAAAGCATTATTTTACAGTTTTGGCTTCAGCAGCATCATCTGTTGATAAACTTTAGAACTGATTTTGAAATTTAATGAGTTTGTTACATCATTGACAATGACATTCTATTTGTTTAGAAAGTCTCTATAGGAATTAAGTATAGTTTGAGGTTTGTTAAAACTGAATATTTTGAGGAACGCAGCGTCAGGACTAATCAGTTTGTTTTGAGCAGTTAGTTATACCTTTTAAAAGCATCTCTTATAAAAATACTTAATTTCATATAACAATCACTGAATACGGTTTTTAAATTAAACCGAAGGGAAATAATTAAGGAATAAATCTTAATCGCTTTCGAAGATTAAAAAAAAAATGAAAATGGGAAATACTTAATAAAACTATGGAAACATAACTGTTTAAAACAATGAAAAAGATACGATCTAATTTCAGACGTATGATTAAAAATATTCTTGAGGATAATATCGTTTTGAGATATTCTAACGATTAATTATTAGAAAAATAATCTACACTTTTCTGAAAACTTTTGTGTAAAAAAATTAATTAAAAAAAAAAAAATGAAAGTGAATTATACATTTTTCATCTAAGTTTAACTTACTACGTGACATTTTGGTTCATTTTATTTTTGATAGTTTTGTCATGCTCATAAAAGGTGCAAAAAGAGCTTAAAAATAAATTAAAATGTGATATAAAAGAGGCTAAAATATAAACAATAGCTCATTCTTTTCATTATCAACAAGTTTTCGATATTTTAAACATCAAGAGGCTGCGGAACCGATACTAATTATAGAACACCAATATTAATTAGACCATTAGGGAATAATGTAAGAGCATTTTAATTGGCATCATTTTGTTACTATATTTTTTATTATTTTTAACTAAGCATAGTTTATAAGTTTTTTCGAAGAATAAGGCATAATTATAATTTCACAAATGTATTTAGAAAAGAAAAAAAATATTTGGTTCATTAAACAAGTTTTAAAAAAAAACCTTCATAAGATGTATTGAATTTTGGCTAATGTTCAAGATGAATTTACAAATACAGAATACAGTTGGTGAGATTTATTTAAATTATGCGAAGTTTTTGTTTTGTTACCTAGGTTACTCTTAAGGATATCTTTTTCCTTTCGATATTTTTGGCAAACATACCAAGAGTATTGATGTTTGTCTTTATTATAATTGATATATATTTAGGTTACTAATTTTTAAAGAACGATTTAAAGAGCTTAGTGAATTTATACAAAACCTACTAAATCTACTTTCTTCTTATTACAGAAGTGAATTGAGCTGGTTTTAAATAAAAGTAATTAAAACAGTTAAAAAACAGTTAATTTTATTTTGAAATCGGAAATCAGGTTAGAAGAATGTTCAGAACGAAGCAGGAGCTACAAACTATTTTATCCCACCCAATACCAAAAAAAGTGTATCAAGCTGATTAAAAAAATGAAAAAGGTTTCTTATTTTTCCTATTCTTTAGAGAAATTTTTTTTTAAAAAAGTTAACGCTTGAAAAATAAAGAAAACTGAGGATAAAAAAGAACAAGAAAGTTATTTTTATCGTAATCGCTTAAGGTAACAGAATAAATATAAATTCTTTTCTTAACTAATTTTTTTATATTTTTAAAAAGGTGATTTGAGTGTAGTTTCGAATCAAATATCTTACATAGAATGCAAACTTACGAGTAAAACAATTTTAGTTTCTCATTTAGTAATAAAACACAGTAAATTTTTTATGTAATTCTATATCAAACTTAAAACGGCTGGCTTGTTTGAAGTGAAACATTTCATGTTTGAAAGAAATTTCATTAACTCATTCCTTGGCATTAATTGGCATCAATTGGCATTAATCACTTTAATGAAGAATAGGAATAATAATTCATTTCTAATTCTACGAGCGTTGTTTAAAATGCATTTGTCTAAGAGTAAGAAAATCATGATTTAAAATTAAAATTTTTGCATACAAATTAATTTATTGTAACTTACACATACATTATATATTTCGGAGTTTTTAATCTAATTAATGTTTCACTATTAAGTTAGCTTATTTTAAATGCCTTAACATAATTAGTACCTTAACTAATTGCGTCTGCATTTCTGCATTAAGTAATAATTTTGCTCAAAGTTAAAACATTTAATATAGCACCTTAGTTTCTTAAAATTTCCATAGTTTAACATATTTCATTTTTTTAATCTACCTCGTATCATGATTTAAACTTAAACCTTACGTTTTCAATAAGATTTTGTAAAGTATTTTTGAAAGATCATGAAATCAATTCGAATACTGTTTAAAGAAATCCTTGTTAAAAACTTGCTGTTTAATTTGGAAGGGCAATAAAAAAATCTGAAATTTTGGGATATCACTCAAACTTCCAGGAAAACCATCAAAATCTAAAAATTATGAGAGATTCAAAACAAATTCCCACAATTATGGCCAATAAATTGTTTAGACGTATGGGAGACGTCATTTGTTTCTCTATTCAAAACAATAATTGACGTGTCTTAGACGTCTTCAACACGGAGATGCCAACTTACTCCGGGTAGCAAATAAATATTTTAAAGCAGTTGTTTATCAATTGTGATTCGTGGTTTAATAAATGCAATTTAGTAGATTTTTATCCACCACTATTTCTAAATAATTCGTAGGCTTATATAATTCACCGCTTTACAGTATTTATGTCATGCTATACCTTTTAAAAATCAAGCAAAAATAGTCAAATATTTGCAAAATTTAGTTTGTAGTTATTTAAATTTTTTAAAAATTTATTTTGGCGTGTCCGGAGCAGTTGGCATCTCTGTCAACATTCCGTTGCGAGTTGTTGTTGTTTACAGTGCAATCAAAGATCATTTCTATATCAGGAAATGATATGTCAAGGGTTTAATTGATGTAAACGTTTCAGTTAATAAATTAGTTTAATAACCTGCTCTCAGAAAAATGCAAAAATATGCTTTTCGAAATGAGTGCATTTTTAAAATGTCTACATTAACTTACGAAAATAAGAAAAAATGATTCATTATAAAAAAAAACAAAACAAAAACATTTTATAATCAAAAGTTTCACTGTAGAAAAGGCCGCATAATGAAAAAGGTTATATTAACAAAAAAGCTGCAGTATCGGAAAGTACGCATGATTAAAAAGATCACTATTAAAGAGGCTACTAAAGGTCACATTGTCGAAAAGGATATTTAAGCTTTTTATCTAAAAATGCTTCATTATGAACCAATAGTTCTGTCAACTTAATAATTATTATATTTAATTATTGTGAAAACTGTGTAATTGTCAAAAATATCATTCCCTTTAGCTTATGAAGCATTATTATAACCATTCCTAGCATTCGATTGTGGATATCAATGCCTTAAAGTTGTACTAAAAAAAACTTCGGAAGTTGATTTTTTTGTGAAGTAAGAAAAAACTTTTGACAACTTCAACGTCTAAGAAAACGTAAAAATAGTAATGTCTTTTGAAGATACGTTACAAAACCATTTTGTTTTTTTTCAGAAACCAATAGTTCTCCGATAGAGTATCGAAGCAAGTTTATCATCTTAAACAACATCGTAAAAAGATAAACAGGCTGTTACCAATATTATTTTTTATTCAATTCTTAAAGAAATAGATTATACTACAAGTAAATGTATTTTTCAGCAAAACGTTATACAAGACATTTTAAACAAATTTATTAAGAGAGTAATAAATGAATTTTTTTGTGTTCTACCCTTGGTCTAATGCTTTAATTCTTTGTTTCATAGTTTGTAAAAATAATCTTACGGATATTCGCATACCAAGTTGAAACAACTTTTTTTTCTCCATTCAAACCTAAAAATCTCTGGTGCCGCTGGAGAGGATTAAAAAATGGATATAGCTCAAAATGAGCTTTTTAGAAAATTGACATAGCTCAAAACGCGCTTTTTAAAATACTGACATAGCTCAACATACACCTTTTTAAAAATTGACATAGCTCACATTGCTCTTTTTCGAAAATTATCACAGCTTAAAATGAGCGTTTGAAGTAAGTGGATATAACTCATGCACTCTTTTAAAAATTGTCATAGCTCACATTGCGCTTTTTCGAAGATTGTCATAACTTGAAATGCGCGTTTGAAGTAAGTGGATATAACTCAAGAATGTATTGAAGAAAATACTGCATGAAAGAGTAAGAAATTGTACGCACTTATTTAAAAATACTATTAATTAGGTATAGCATTAGGTAGAGCATTAATTTCTGTTTTTTAAACTAATGTTGGGACAATTGTTTAAACAATTAAGTTGCAGATAATATTTGTTCGTAGTGTTTCTCAAAAATTAAGAGAATTTTCATATTGATTTCGTTTGCGCTTTTTTCTCGACTGTTATGGAAAAGTTCCCACGGTCTGGAAATTATTTTTAAGTGGTAGCGAAAATGATATACATTTCGATGTTTTAAGCTGTCAATAAATATTTAATTTATAGGAAATATATGGGTGCAGAAAATAACTGGTGAATAACTCGTAATTTACAAATGAAAGATAAATTTAAGCAGTAATCTTGAAAAACATTAGCTACCACTTATTAATTTTTTCCAGGTCGTAGGAACCCAGTTAAAGGTATCAAATATTTGAATTCATTGTTTAACTTTGAAAAGGCTCTTTTGTCATGTCCAGTTATTGCGCATTTAGAACTAATATTTTCATTTTTGAAAGGCACATTTTGATCTTCCTCTACTTCCTAAATTACGCATTTTGAGCTGTGTGCTTTGATTTAAATATTCATTTAAAGTTATATCTATCTTTTAAAGCACTTATATTGAATTACTTCCTTTTTTCAATGTCTATTTTTTTAAAACCCGCATTTTGAGCAATGTCAAAAAGTTCATTGAAGTTTTTCATAATATGAGTGTTAATAAAATATACGATTATTTTGATGAAATTAAATTAGGCTTGAAGCATTAAATTTAATTTATTTCTCAAATTGAAACTTTGTAAGAGCTTTATTTTTTACTGAAATGTTGCTTAAATTTATTACATTTATTCAGCGTAGCTAAAATATTTTAATTTATTATGAAATATTTATAGGAGTGAGATTAATTTAAAATTTTATATTAAAAAAAGATTAATTCTGAAAAATGACGAAATTAACGCTTGGATAAAAAGTAATTTAGATCATGAGAGGCTGGAGTCTACTTTTTTAAATAAAAATCCAGATCTAATTTCTTACTCTGACGAAGTGGAAAATAAAGTTTTAAGAAGCAAAAAGGGACACATGAAAAGTTTTGCGAATAAATTAACTTCTCAGCTTAAAAAAAATTGCCTAGAGTCATCTATTTTAAAATGTTTGAATTGTCGTTTTTAAAGTCTATGCATTTAAAGCTTATTTTCATTACTTTCATTTGGAACCTAAATTTATTATATTAATTGAAAAATATGCAGACAAAATAAAGCGAATTAAAGTTCAATTTCCGAAAAAGGAATTTTTAGGGCAGTGTGTTATTTGATACTGTGTTTAAAATGGTATTGAACTTTTTTTAGTAGTTTCATATGAATATTTAAATATTCCCGGCAAATATTTTTGCCTACACCGTACCTAAATCATTTTGGCAGGTTCTAAATTTATTTTTACATAGTAATTGATCATAAAGAGTAGACAAAATACAAATATAACTTATTATGCGTGAAAATGAGATGAGAATATTTAAATTTAAACCACTTTCCTATTTATCTTTTAGATTAGGTGAGATTGGCCAACGTGATAATACACAAGTACCTTCATATAATATAAAATTAAAATAATATCCAACTACAATAATATTGACCGATAGTAACAATGACGAGGAAAATACATTTATACGAAGCTGCTCTACTAATGGTTTCCCAAAGTATCTAAAAAATTCGAAACAGAATCTGATATTTAGCCTATTTCTAAAAACTTTTTATTGTTTACAGATATTTATTTATCAACAACTTTTATTTTGCAGAGCTTTCTTTCACCGACATGCCCCTCACATTTAAATATACCTCGTATAGATAGCTTCACTTGAAATGAAATTCAACTAAAGTTATATAAATTTATTGAAAGGAATCTAAAAAAATGAAAAGTAATAATATTTCTGTACATATATAAATTTTAAAGTCTAAAATTATCATTTACATTCATTATTTACAAGCACAATGTTGTCATTTATCTATCTAGTGAAATTATGAAAATTAGACTTCTGCAAATTATTTAAGTTAAATGCAATTCCCAAGTTAAATGCAGATTTTAAAATATGAATTAATTATGCTAATCAGGTGCCTTAATTACCGCATTAGGTTCTCGAGTAAGTAAAATTTAGCGCGTTTATTTAAATCTAAATATTCAAATATTTTTGAGAGAATTTTTTTTTTCAAAATAGAAAAAAATCCCACTAGATCCACCTTTCCTATTAATCCTGAAGATATTTAAATATAATGTTGATATGTGAGGTGATTTTAGCTTGCACAAATGTTTGTGAGTGAAAATTGGACACCAAACTTAAATATTAAATTAGTAATAACACCACTACAAATTTGAACGTTTTTATTGTCTTTTAGATAAAATTATGTGTTCCTGTCTAAATAATACGCGCGTGATTCGTATATCAGAACCAAAATGGTTCACGACGTACCGTTTCTGTTGGAAAAAGTCTTCTAGTGAATTATCAGCTTCTGCTCAAACTTCTTGTGCATTATTGGATTACTCTCTTTCCAACTCATCTAAAGCCTCGAAACTTCGGGAAGGTTAATAAGGCTATTGTAGTTATAAAATTCATCAAAATTATCAAGTTGGTGATGGCTCAACTGTCAACGGAGAGCATTTACCAATAAGTTGATAATGTGTGCTGTTGAAATTCTTTAAATGGATTTTGCGTGAAATGGTACGTGGTAAGCAAAAAACAAATAATTATAGATTCATTATTTTCAGCCAAATAAATAAAAAAATACATATTTTCAATTAAAGGTTGTTTTGAATACTGTGCAGCGAAATTGTTTTTAGGTGTTTTAAAAAAGCAAACAGATGTGGCGGTACTGTTCATTCCATAACATGAACCTGGCTTCTGGATGTAGATCCCTAGAAAATAATTTATTTAAAAGTTAAAAGAAAACAATTGTTCCATATAAAAGCATCATCAGTTTTAATAATAACAATAATTTTACTTCTGATACGTTTAAAAAAAATTTCTTGAAGTTCCTTCAAATATTATAAATTGTAAAAATTGAACAGTTTTTCCGCCTATATTATTTTGACTTCGCAGTAAATTCAAAGTAAATAACTACGTTCTAAAAGTTTATAGAAGTAAAAAATGCTCTCTTTACGGTAATTATGTACAGTTGAGCAGATAACAAAGGAAATGATAAATTGAAGAAAAAAGGATTTTAAAATATTAATTACGATTGAACGCATTCTAATGGAGGGAATAGATTTAAAAGAATAAATTTATTTTCTTAATCGAAATATTCGTATATTGTTATTGAATGCTATTTAAAAACCGTTTTTGTTGCTTTTGCACGCGGATAAAAAAGTTCTGGTTAAATTATCATACCGTATGGTAATGACATCTGTTAAAAAATTCAAATTTCTGGCTAATAAAACCAAAATATATAGTATTTAAATCATTAATTTTATAATTGTTCCGTTCATATGATAATGATTTATCGGAAATTCTGGTTTTTAAAACACCCCTTCGAAATACCGATATAAAATTATAGTACTGATGAGCACACGTTTAGTAAAGAATACTAAACTAAAGCATAAATTTAAGCGAATCAATGGTTTTTATGCTATGCTCTAAGATATCGTTGTATGCTTTGATAGAACACATTGATCAAGTCTAATCATATATAATAAAAGCAAATTTTCTAATTTTACTAAACTAATAACCAAAGCTCTTCGTTGAAAATTACTTTCTAATATTTCCATAGAGCCAGAAATAGTTTAAATTTTATTGTATTCTCAGTGCATATTTTGATTAATGTCTTCATAACTGCATATTTTTCGTAGATATTCTTAATTGTCAATGGATGTTTCCTAACATCATGAGATTGAAGGATATGTGTTTCAAAACATGCTTCTTTATTGATGACAGATACATTTTCTTTTTTTAGATACAAATGCCGTCTTATATTTTTAGTCTACTCTAATGTTGATTGAGTTATAAATAGAAAATACTTCGTCATTCTGTTATCATAAATATTTAGATAAATATTTAAAAAAAAACACGCGAAAATTTATTGCACTTTGATTAAAAAAAAGAACGCTAAAGGATGTATAAGTATGGAACAGTACTTTTTATGCATGGAAACTTTAAGAAGTTTTGAGCATCTAGTTTTACCGACTTTTTTTTGGATGTCCTTAGATTCATAATAAAAATTTACACTTGAGATAATGCTTATTTTTGTTAAAAGCAATTCAGACACGTTAATATTATCAATAAAAATGTACTTTTTATAGTTTAATAATTACTTTCTAACTCCAAAGCTATTTGTGCTATTTATTTCATTTTAGTGTAATTTGAATCACTGTAAGAAATGCAGAAGAAAACAAGACCTCACTTGTCTAGATAATGTTTAAATGTTTCTTCTTTTGATCTCTTTCTTTCACAGTAAATTTATGGTAGCTTAGTCTGCCTCGGGGAAATAATTATACTTCAGTATTCATATTGTTGCTATACAACAGATTTTAAAACAATTTACACAAATTTCAAAAATTTTTTTTAAACCATTTCCATGCTTAATTACCTATTAACTGACTAACAAGGTGCGTCAATTCATGGAGGAAATTACTTAATTGTGATAAATCTTGACTATAATGTATTGGTGGTCAATAGCATCAGTTTCGGTGCAGCATGATACTGAATATTGTTGGTCGTTCCATTGATGAAAAATATATAAAAAGTGCTCATGAACCTAAAAGCGATGAAGTCAGTGATAAGAGCAAGAAATAACAAAAATAAAAATTTTCTAATTTTAAATTTATTTTTATATGTCTTTGTATATACATTCTAGTACTGTGCAGGATTTTATTATGTTAATCAATAACGATTCCTTTTAATACATTTGATTATTTCACCGTGTACGAAAAACAGATATCTAATTGTTATATGCAAAATAAATTTTAAAAAAGTCTATTCTTTTTTTTGTTACTCCTTAAATCTCTTCAATATAATCTATTAAGCTAATGTCATATTTTCTGTAACAGTTAAGTCCCTAAGTGTGTGCTTTAAAATATCATGAACACAAGAAAAACATTTCAAATGATTTAAATAATCGCAACTTAGAAAATTTTTTATCTTTTTAGTTTATTAGAGAGTGAGGTCTAATGAACGTCAGGCAAAAAATGAAATTATTACATTTCTTCTGCCTAAAAAGGCAATACAAAATGGATAGTTTATTTAAAATGGATAGCTAATTTTAAAAGACATTCCTTCTCTACTTTACTTTTTTTTAAAATTAAAATTTCAAACTATAATCTCCGTTTCGGTTGTCAAATCACAACTCAACATCAGACACCATAACAGTTTATTTCCGTCATTATGTTGATTATGTTGATTTTCGTCAACGAAGATTCGTCAATAAAGATCAATTTTTAATTTCTTTTTTATTTATCTATTAGCAAGGCTCAAGAAAGTGTTACCCCTGCAACCAAACTTAAAAAATAGAAATTGAAAACAAAATCTGTAGAAATAAGCAATTATATTAATGAAATGATTTGAAGTTTTGGCATTTAATATTGTCTAAATGTCAGCTTAAAACAAGTTATTTGAATCACGAAATCGAACACTACTGCTTTGATATTTATAAATTGCGCAAAATTGTGGTTGTATATGTAGGAATGTATTGATCGAAATTTTATAGTATTTATGTATATAAGACGAATTTGGTTCATTATTTGACGTGCTGTAAAAAGGGCAAAAACCATTCCTAGTAAATAGGCAAGAGTTTTTAAAAAACAATAAACTAATAAATTAATGACGTTAAATATTTTTTTAAATGATAAAGAAGAAAGCTAACAAAATGTTTTAAATAAATCCATTGTCATTATTAAATGTCTTAGGATTTTTCTAGACCTAAAAAAAGTCATTATGTAAAAGTCGAATTAAAAGAAAACTCTAAAGCAAAAAAGTTAAGATTAATGATCGAGATTTTCATTTAAAAAGTACGGAAAACAATTTATTTTAATCAAAGATAAATATCGCTTTGAATAAAAATCATGGATTGACTTTTTATTCAAAGGCTTTTATTTTTGCCATTGGATTTCTGTTTTGTTAAAAATCAAAACATTTTTTTAACTTCGTCATCTGAGTAAAATATACAAAACCACATATGATTACCAATCTTTCCTTGTCCTGAATAAAATCCTTGTAGAGTCTTAAAAGAAAAAATACTTTTTAAGTAATGGTATAAATTAAACAAAGAAGATTTTGTTGATTGTGTTAAGTTTTTTTTTAAATATTCTTTATTTTGTGGAGCAAATATAAAAGAAAATAAATTATTTGTTTGGAAAAAAGTATTTTTCTCCCCTTGATACATCTCACTTGAGTTTTGTTCATTTTGTTGATTAGCCTTTTGATTATAAAGAGTAAGTTCTCTTTTAACTTTTACAAAAAAAACCTTTTTTTTTACTTTAAAATAAGGAAAATGCTATTGGGTGTTTATTATTCACAAGCAGTGGGTCAATTCCTATCTCGAAGTGGATGGAGAAAAATCAATTCAGTGCTTCTTATTCTCTGGTCTTATTTTATATTTTTAGAATCCTTGCCAGATATAAAGTAAATTAAATAGTATGGAAAATTATGATTGATATTTAATTCTTATGTATTAATAAGCAAATTGATATTTAATTGGCTGGGCAGTACGTATGCACTTAGCCCACTATAGCGGAAACGGTAGTGGATGTGTAGATTTCCACGACATTCTTTTTCACCTCACATTAAAAAAAAAGTTAGTAATCCAAGCTATCCAAAAAGATTTAAACTATAAAACTGAAAAACTAACTACGCGAATTTAAGCTTAAAATTTTATTTTCAAAAATTTCTATTAGTTTAATGCTTATATTTGGTTAATTTAGTCTTTTTTGATAAAACTTAAACTAAAAAAAACAATTAAAAATGAGAAAGGGTTTTTTCACCAATTCCCAAAAATTCTTGTTATTTGTCTAGGAGCTTTCACTATACGAGATCTGGTTAATATATTGTATAAAATATAAAAAAAAATACTAACAACATGTGTGATTTTTATTTATTTTGTATATACAAATATTGTTATATATATTACATATACATACAGATCATATTTTACTGAGCAAACAGGATGCCTGAGGGAAAAGCTAATAGTCGCGGGTTAGAAAGCAGGGAAAGGACGCGTCCTTCTCTCGAATTACCTTCTATTGTGTGGTGTGTGAATGTGGCTCGCTTTATCAATGGGTATCCGTTACAGTGTAGTGTGGGTAATGTTCCAGTCGAATATATGTTCTAAGTGACTATAGCAAGGAAGTAAATTGATCTTATAGCAATGAAAAATACTGTTAAAACTTTAAATAGGTTCTATAAAACGTAAAATTTATTTTTGAGTATAATACCGTTTTTTAAATCCAAAAATTATTTAATAACTATTGTATAAGTAAGAATTTATGTATCTATAATTTGAAGTAAAACATAATTCGTAATTCTATCCAACCGTAACGTTTTAATCGAGGCTTATGTGTTTTTCTTTGGGTTTCAATGTCTCTAAGTTGTTATTGAATATTGTTTTGAATTGTGTTATTTTTTTGCAGCATCGTTGTCCACATTTTTTTCACTAGTTCGTCTCATAGAGTTAGTCTCTAAATTGTTATTGCTTGTTTTTTTAATAGTTTGCGTTATTTTTTGAAAGAACAGCAGTGCAAAAATACTTCACTTAGTTTTGAATGCATGATTGCTTACAAAAGATGGTTGATTGTACAGTGTCTCGTAATTGTATTCTTTAATATGTCTACTTTTAAAATTCATGTCAAAATAAAGTAAAAAACTTAAAAGTAGAAACTAACATCCTAAGTGAGAAAAAATTTAAAACATTTCCAAATTAAGAACGTTCGCTATTTAGGTTGGGAGTAGTAAAATAAGAACTTAAATCATCGAAGATTACTAGTGGGGCAGAAAAAATTCAATTCATCATTCCCTCGCCCCCAGCTTTAACTTTTAGTTTCAAATAAACTCTCTTTTGCTCCAAGTTTCTCTTTTCCTCTTTGAAAAGTTATTTTTAAATTTTTTATTTTAATAATAAATGTGTGAATTCTAATGACAGTTTATTGACTTCTTTTGTTTCAAGGATTCTAAAATATATTAAGTCTGTTTCTCGAAGGTTCATTCACCACGTGGTAATACTTTCCTATAAATATGTCATTTATATAACTGTTGAGACCTTACAATCATGAGTAATGATTGCGAGGTCAAATTTTGTTCATCTTTAACCAGCGCCTATTACGCTGATTATGGATTGATCATCATAAATCTGAAGGAAAACCACCATTTTTAAAAATGAAACTATTGTGAGCTAATTTTAATGACAATTTGGAAAAATAAATTCTTAAACATGAAATTGTTGTAAAAATTAAGAACTGAAATTATTTTTTGTTTTCAATTGCTTTAATCTAAATGGGAAAAATCTAATCTAATTGGTGATTTTCTAAAAAAAAAGCTTAATAGTTTTTCTGTTTTGTATATTTAAGTTATTTGTTCATTTTAGAGGCCAGATAATTTTTTCCCCAGTTATGTACGGCTTAAATTTCTTTTCTTTGAGTTTAAAGCATTCCAACTGTGTTTTTTATGCTTGGAGACACTACTTAAAAATACCTTTAACTATGATTGTTAGAGTAAATACTCATACACTGCATAAATAATCAATTTAGCTTTTAATAATATAAAAAGAGTTATTTGTTTGATACTGAACGAGATTAAAGTCTTCGAAATGCCTCTAATTTTGTCAGTAAAATAATTACATATGAGGAAAATTTTATTCAACATATTTTAAATTTTTTGCTGGGAATTTTAAAATTGTAAATCAAGGGCAATCATTATGAAGTATATTGTATATATGTCTTTTTTAATAAAGATACAGAAGTATCGAAGATTTTAATCTTAGTTTTTTTATTTTACTCTTTTTTTTAAAAATTATGTTTAGAGAAGAATATTTGTAAGACATGCACTTATAAATATTATAAAGAATGAAAAGTAAGAAAAAATGAAACTACGCCTCTGAAGATTACTGTTGTAAAGTAAATATAGTTTATGATAAGATATAGTAAGGGAGTAGTATTAAAAGGAGTAATTTTTTTAAAGCTTATGAGATATTACCTAAAAACAGATGGATTTAATGCTATTTTGTATCCAGTATCAGAGGGAAAATAACTTACCTGGAAGAAAAATACAGCACTGCACTTTTCAACAGATGTCTCAAATGGCTTCAAAAGCGATCATATATCGATACCCAAAGTACTGTTTAGTCCCCTATATTTCAGAAGAGAAAATATTAAGAAATAAATTACAAACAAACCATGTAACGCAATTTCTATTTTATAAAATTTTTTTTTTATTGATTATAATATGAGGTTAGATGAAGATATTCCCCCCCCTAAAGGGGTTGAAGCACTGTAAAATAAAACTTTGAAAATGTTATCTTTTTATTTTCCTAAAATGTATATTAATAATTTAAAATGATGTTGTCAAACGATTGTGAGCAAGAAAATATTGAGTTTTTGCAGTGGTCGGAAAAACTACATTTTCTTTGTAGTTAACCCATTTTAGGCCAAGGATAGAAATTTTATGAAATGTGATATTATTTTCATTGTATGCTTAATTGGTATTATTTCATGGTCATGGCTTAATTGGTCATATTTTCATTGTATTATTGGTATTATTTCATGGTATGCTTAAATTACATTCATTAAGACAAAAAATAAGTTTCGTGCATGAAAAATAATATTTTATTTAAGAAATAAAATGGTGTGTTTTCGCCATTTGCCAGATCAATGAACAATTCGTTTAGATCAAGAGTAATATTTTTAATGGTAACATTCGAAACATTTTGGATGCAATTGGATTTTGCATTTGATGCCTAAATATATCATGAGATTTTTGCACACTTTACATCGTCTGCTGGCTTTTTTATTTCATGTTCACTTATTGTATGTTCAATTCTATCAGTCCGTACTTCTTTTGGCAGAGCTACGAACCTTTATTAGGATGGTTAGCTTGTAATGTAATTTCACCAGATGGATTTGAATCCAGATGGATGGATTCAAATTTTAATAGGGCAAATAGCTATATAAGATCTAAAGTCCATAAGTGATATTTTTAAGCTGGTAGTAATTCTATGTAGCTTCTATGAATTTACTATAACGCTATCAATGATGTTTGTAAATAATGACCACCACTATTTCTTATCTTGAATCTTGATGCAGTAATTATCGATGGCATTGTCATGTAGATCTACATCACTCATATGCTTATTGTAATCCGAAGTAACGTTGGGTTGTGAAATCAAAACTCCTTTTCTTTCTTTGAGACTGTATTGTTACAAGGGGCAAATGGTACAGTTATTAGTAACAATTGTTACCACAGCATTGTCGTTCCATTTCATTGCACATGTTTCTGCTTCCTTACTGAATGCAAAATGGTAGGAACTACAATGTTTTCTTTTTCCTGTGTTTGAAGTCACCCAGTATACAACCAGCTATGCGATTTTCGAGAGCTTTGCCAGCTGCAAAGAAATCGTATTCCTTCAAAATTTCGAATAAACTATAGGAAGAGAAGAAGTTAACAAAATAAATTTTGTGCTTCTAAGGTATTGAAACCACGCTAAGTGACTTCAGAACAGTTCTTGTTGTTAATGGCATATTTTGTTGATCACTGTTAGCCTCAGCACCTCCGTAAGGAATGAATTGGAAAAGGTATCCGTCAGACAAAAAATAAGGAGCACAAACACCAAAGTTTAAATCCAAACTTTACGGGATTCCCCTTTATAAACATTTTTGATGAATGCTTTTCGAAATATGGCACCTTCTCTTCGTCATAGACAAATGTTGAGAAAATATTCCAAATTGTAGATACTTTTGATTTATTTGCATTAAAAACGGGCGTAGCTTAGCAATTATGTCTGTTTTATCAAGACAAGACTTATCCGACAAATGAATATTTTGTGTTATGCTTCTAAATCTGTTTCGACTCATGCATTTCTGAATCATTGGCAGTTCTTTATTCAAATCATTTCAAATAAATCACTCTAAATTTCAATAAAATTATGAAATCTTGCATAAAAAGTGGGTTTTCAAATTTTGCCTATTTCTCATGCATTCAGCCAATGGTGCGTTACCACACCATTAAATTTGAATCAAAATATGTAAATTTTTTTAAGATATTTGTTTTTCTTAAATTTTATTTTTAGAACTTACAACTTTAACCCATTATAAAAACACATAATAAATCTCAGGTGGAATAATTATTCAGTTTCAAAAAAATGGACTTTCTCACTAATCATATGAAGTTAAAAAACTAGCATGTTTTGAAAATCTCTCAACAGAAAGTATTACTCCAATTGAATTACTAATATTTCATAGATGTCTTCAGAACCCTTAAAAATAGCAGAAAAATAGAATTATTTAAAAATATTTGCCACAGTGTTAATAAAAAAGTATTTATTAAAATGGTGCATTTATGTACCTTTGGCAGAAAATGGGTTTTAAATACAACTGCTTTATTACAAATGTAGTTAACTACAACTACATTTTTAAAAGTAGCAACTACAAACTACTTTCGAAATGTAGTCACTACTTCGCTACTTTTAGAAGGCAAACTTTACTGGAGAACTTAATTTTCACTAATATTCAAAATTATTTTGAATAAATTGGCTTGGTTAAGATATGAAGAAGTTTTAATTCACGCTCAAGTATCGTTTTGAATCAGGAGATAAGTTACTTTGACTCATCGGCAATATCTCTATGTGAATCGAAATTGATCCATAAACGCTTAACTTTTAATATTCTTGCAATGAAAATGAAAAAGTTTTTTTTAGTAGTGAAGCAGTAATATTTTAATTGAAAGCATATTTATGTCGGCCATAATTTAAGTTATTTGAATTATCACAAATCCATAATGCAGATTCCGATTAAGAGTTTTATATTACCAATATATCACGGTGGATATGCGTGTTTTGTTTTTACGAGGTAAAAGCCCTTAAGAAAATAATTGCGCTATCAGTGAAAGAGAAACAAGTCTTATGTTTGAAACATGTATTTGTGCCCTGTTTCAGAAGTTGTGGTTGCTAGTTATTCCTGTTTTAGGACTTTCAAGTGCTTACAAGACATTTCTACTGCAGCAAATATGGCTTCAATATATGAAATACTCCTGTATAAAATCCCGGGAGCTATGCAGTCACCTTAAATCTCCAAGACAATGAAGAGGTTTTTTTTTTATTTTGCATTTCTTGACAAAGTTTTTGAGAAATTAAAGTTGGCAAATTCATCGTGAAGATTTAAAGACTTGCAGACTTTCCCCACTGCGTGATGTCTCCAACAACAGAATAACAGAGTAAACGCAGCTAAGAGCCCATGTAATTTATTAAGACTGAAAAGTTTGAATGGCTGAATAAGAAATCACTGCTTCTATCAAAAATACTTAGTGAATTCCTTATACGTAATCATCTGTAAAGAAATAATATTCGTCTAACAGCTCAACTGAGAACGCCTAAATCAGGATTAACATCATTTTAAGAGCTTTTTAGTCCAAAGAATCTTATTTCACCATGTTGATATGTTAAGTTTTTGTTCTTTTTAAAAAAAATAGAAAAACTAAAAACATTGAAAACTGCTAAGCGTAAAATGAATGCTACAGAGTTTAAAAAATTATTGTATTTTATACGATTTAAACTGAAAAGATAGTTTCGTTCATAAGGCTTTGAGGGGACAAATATGCTCAAAGCTATTACTTCATTATGACTGAATTATGATTTCATTAGATTGTATAGATTATTTTTACCTGAAATTTCAATATTGCTATAAAAAATAATTAATTTATGCTTTAAACCTATTTGTAACATGTTCATAAATGAAAAATGTTACAAAAAAAGAACATGAACATAAAATCAACTTAAAAGAAAAAAAAATTTTTCGTCACAAGAAACGATATTTTTTCTTACTTTTTAACAATTGAAATGCAAGTAGAACTTACTTTTAAAAATTATGAAGTATACGTAATTTTAAATTAGAAATTTTTATTAACTTTAAAAACACCGTACATATATGTTTATGTTAAAATATTTATGTTATAATTACAGGTCTGTAAACGCAAAAGAAAAAGCCCAACGTAAAAACCTTTTTGGAAATCTCACAAGATTACTAGCAATCATGACTTATAAGATTATCTGAAATTGTAGAACTGGTAAATGGTTATTTCCTGAAATTATGATTACATTAATGCTTAAAACTTATTATTATTTAAAATCTCGATAACAAATAAATATTTGATTATTGTGTAATCGCTATTTATAACACGATCACAGATGTAATCGGTTCTTATAATTGATCTCCAGCTCTGCTTCATATGCGAATAAAAAATCGCAATCATTGCTCGCAAATCATGCTTACCTGAAATTCCCTTTATATTAGTACTTTTAAATTTTAATTACATAAAATCAAAACTGCACGTAATTTGTTATCGCGTAAATATTATCTGTACTCTGATCATAAGTTTAATCTATTCTTCATGTTCTTTGAACTTTGTCTTATTTATAATAAAGAGAAATCTATTTCTCTGAACTAGTTTTTAAACGTCTGTATCTGAATTATCACAGGCATTTTCATTCGAAAAAACAATCTTTTTTTAAAATATTCACGCGCATAGAATTGGTCATAGGCAAAGCTTAAAATAAATTCTTAAAACAAATTTTAAAAAGAAATTCAACTGTATTTGAATTATTTCAAAGACAATAAAATCATAAGTAAATTGAAGAATGAATAATTTATTGTTTCTAAATTATACTGCAATAAAACGTCTTCGAATTCCACCCACACTAATAAATTGAAACGAAAAGTGCCAAAAAATAAACAAATAAATTGTTCGGCTTTGTGAATAAAAATTTTAAGAAACATTTTTGCCATTTCTTGCTACATTTTAATACCGGCAGCTATAAATATTTTTATCATTTTTGATTAAGGTGAATATAAGCCATTCAATTTAATTGGGAAAATGGGATCCACTCTAAAACCAATCGCTAAAAATAAACGAATTTCCATGAAATGTGCGTGTTAGAATATCCCCTAATGGAAAATGTCGTTTCTTGATATAATGCAGTTATTCCATTTTTAAAAAAGTTATCTTTTTATTGAAATTCCTCGAGGATTGTAAGAATTTCTCATTGATGAAATCATAGATTAAAGTGGTTTTTGCGATATTGATGCATTTTACTTTCAAAGGAAAATAGATAGGTTCGTGTGTATTAAAATGATAAAATAGAACCATAAATCTAATAAAATGTTTCTTAGAATAGTGGGGCATCGACGGAAGCAAAAATTAGTTTTGAATAGTTTATGACAAATTCAGCATATTGTGCATATAAATGCTTTTGAGAGTAGTTTATGATAAATTAGGCATATTATGCATATATGCTTTTGAGAGTAATTTATGATAAATTCGGCATATTATGCATATAAATGCTTTTAAAAGTAGTTTATGATAAATTCAGCATATTGTGCATATAAATGCTTTTGAGAGTAATAAAATATTTTTGAGAGAAAATTAACAATGTTTTACTTTTAACTAATTATAAGTTATTTTCCGCAAAATAACTAATTATGCAATTTTACTTGTTTTTTACTTGCATAAACAACAATTTTTTAAATGCATTTATTTTTTAAAGTTTATTGCAAAAATTCTACGTGTTGCACGAAAAAGAAATCCGAAGAATAATAGATTAATTATGGATTCATAATAGACTAGTAATTAATAATAGAGAACAATAATAGAGAACAATTGAAAATAATAAATTATTTACAGAGAAGAATCATTGAGATGTGAGTTTGTAGAAAATAAAAAGTTACGAGTAAATGTAACGAGCTTTATATGTATGTAGTACACTTAAAGTTTTTATTTTAATTTTTTAGACAAGCTACGAAAGTTCAATTATATTGTAATGTACTGTAATAAGTTAAAGGATAGTTGGAAAGGCTTTTTTTTAACAGTAAATGTTATTAATTTATAAATTAATAATAAATGTGAATTAATATTATTAATTAATGCTTTTAATGATATAACATTAAAATGCATCTAATTATTAGTAATATTTAGTATAATATTTATATCTTCATATAAGAATTTATTCATAAACATTAATAAATTTTTTCTTGATATTGCGTCTAAATACTATAAAATATTATATAGATTATGAACCTATTGCTTTTAAAAAATAATTAAAGAAGTAATTAAAAATAATTAAAGAAGTATTTAATAAATATTGAACTGAGTGTTAGTTATTTATCTAAGCAAGATTTTTATGATATAGATTTGCAAGATTTAATTCGTATAAATATCTGAAACAGAAGAAACAACTTTTTATTAATTAAATCTATGCCGCAAGGCATAAAAGTAGAGAAGCTAGACAATCTTATTTTGTCTTGCAATTGGAAAAACAAAATAAGCAAAATATACTAGGTTTTTGATGTTTAAAAAAATGAGCGAAGTTATTGTTTATATTTGTCATTTTTCCTTTTAAGCACATAAAAATTACAACTAGGTGTATTTAAACTAAATTACCGTTTAAAACAGGACAGAAAATATAAAAACTATTCGGCATTTTGTGTTGCAACGCTTCGAAATTTCTAATAAATTCTATTAATAAATAAAAATGGTGATAAATACTAGATTGTAATGAATTGAATAAAAACATTTTATTAAATTATGAGTTAACCTAATTTTAAAACTTAATAAAAGCAAGAATTTTCAGTTTAATTGCTTATTTTTTTTATTTTTAAAGGTAATTTCACACATTTTATTTTCATAAACAAATAGAAATAAACTAATTTTTTAGGTTTCTTGTATTTAAGAAATATAAATATAAGCCATTTTACAAATGTAGTGCCCTTCTTTAATAGTTATTGCATTTAGAAAACTCAAAATGCCTTAAGCTGAAAAAAATCTTAACGGTCGTTTTATACATATTCAAAGTGTGACTGAAATATAATATCATTAAAATAACCATTACAAAGATAAAAAATGTCAGCGTGTCTCCTTACCATGTTGGATTAGATTCAAAAATTCTTATTTTAGATGACTTTAATAAATAAATGTAAGAGTCTTATTTTTTCTAAAGTTTTCCTTTCAGTTTAAATTACAACTACGAATTTAAAAAAAGCATGTCTGCCCTTTGAAATTTTCTTCTATCTAAAGTAATTTAGAATATTACAATGATATCAGAAGGAAATATCATCCGTTAATGGTTATATTAAACTTTACAAGTTTTCTTAAAGGGTAATTTGTTATAGTGAAGGTGTAAAAGATGCATTGTAATTTTAATGTTTAGTTTTCTATTTTAGAACTAATAAACGATTACAATAAACTATTTTAATACGTAAATGCTACTATTCTACTTATTATTAAAAAATTACCTCTATGAAATAAAAAAAAATTCTTTATTTAGGACTACTATAAAATTGCATCAGTATTCGTGTACCAAATGTAAAACGTGTGCGGAAATGTGCTTAAAAGGATTAATTTTTGCTTATTGTCATTGTCACGTACAATTTGTAATTCACAAAGTGACTCCATATTCCGTAAAAAAAGTTCTTTTTGTATGTCGTATTGGCAATTTTATATCGACAACAGTGCCTGAATCTCCCAGTCTAGAACAAATTCACTTTCAGATTCGATAGTTTGTATGCACTCCGGTCGTACTGTCCGTCTTTCACGAGAACTCCTCTAGAGAACTTTTCCATTAAAAATGATTTTATTATAGTTTTCAAAGCAGCAGATAACTTTGTAGCTTATCTACCACTACAAAATTATAACTACAATTCACTAGTATATAAGACATGTTAACTCGACTCTATGTCGGGGTACCTTTTCATAGAAGAAGGTTGACATGGTCGAATTCTACCATCCCCACATTGGTGACCTTCGGATGTGATGTGAACACGCCTACCTGGGCAGTAACGCCCACTTCGATATGAACACGCCTACCTAGACTGTAACGCCTACTTCGATCAATGGTCCACATGGAACAGTTGTGATTGCGACATTATCCACCTCCTCGCACTGTTGCTACTGAGTCTCGTCTCGATCACACACAACGTCAACCTGCATATACTCGCCTGCTAAGGTAACAAAGGAGCGACCGTGATCTTAATACAGCTCTCATGACTAATGATCAAAACCAGGTGATCTTAATCCAGCTCTCCCGGTGTGTCGCAAATACAGCAACTAGTGGTATCCATGTATCGAATTCTATCACAGCTATAATATTCTGGTGGGGGAGTACTGTAGAGTATCTACCACTACAAAATTACAACTACAATTCGCTAGCATGTAAGACATGTTAACTCGACTCTATGTCGGGATACCTTTTCACAGATGACGGTTGACATGGTCGATTACCCACTCCCCACAAACGTCTGACTCCGAATCGGGTGGAGATCTCGTGCGAGCTAGACTATACTTGGACGTCATGACTATTTGTGAATAAAACTAGGTTATATGGTGCCTCTATTTATGTCTTGTGACTTGTAATCATAACAGCTATGCTAGTAGATGACTGCGTACTGTTAAGCGAAGATAATAAAATAATTTTGAATAAGCATCGCTAAAATTAATGAAAAATATTTTGACTATATAAAGTTCAATTTAATATACTTATTGAAACAAACATAGAAAAATAAAACTGGCCGGGGAAAAAAAGAAATAATTCTTCTCTGCTAGCGAAAGGGATTTTAAAATAAAAAAAATCCAGCTGAATAAGGAAAGTCAACTAAAAGTTACTGCCCACACATTTCAGTAAGGCTTTCTTTTCTCTCTGTGCATTGCGAAAATAAAAGAGTGAAATATGTGAAATGCTTTTAAAGGTTTTAAGCAGCATAGCATTTTCCGTATCTAAATATTAACTATTTGCACACTCATTGCAAAAAAAAGTATAAAAATGTCCATTTTGCAATGGAAATTTAATTTTTTTCTCTTATTCCAAGTTAGAATTGGCATTTTCAAGGAAATAATGCTTTTAAAAAGTCTCAAATTATTTTTAAATGTTTCATAAGCATGCTTATGGAATGTTTTAAAGTTTTAAACAAATTATAATGTATCAGATTCATAAAACAGTTTAGGTGCAATTTAAGGGTAAGGAGCAAATTCCCTGTTTTGTCAGTAATGTTCTTAAGAAGATGTATTAGGCGTGATTCATTTCTGTTGTTTGTAATGGCACTTGGACAAGCCAAGCTTGCCATTCATTGGCCTTGCGAATTAAGGTGGTGCATTTTTTTGTTGACGAGAGCATTGAACGAACGAAAATATTTTTTTGCTCAGAATCCCCGGACAGATAACAGCACCAGTCATTCACGAGGCATCTTCCACAATTTAGACATGAATAAAATTTTCTCCAGATCTTTGTAACCATGTTTACTGCTCCACGATCGACCACAGAATACCACAGAATTTACAAGCATTACGTCTATCGCATTAGGTCTTAGCCAGCTCGAAGATCGAACCCCAGCCTCACCGACCCAGAGTCTGATTCCCTAACCACTGGGCTACCACGGTCTTGTATTTCAGTTCTGGAAAATTAAACGAAAATAATGATCGCGGATTTTTCACTGTACTCATTTTCTGTATTTATTTTCCGTTTAATATGTATTTTTAGAATGCTTATCAAAAACAAATACAAAGTACACGCATTGAAAGTTTTGAATTAACGTTTAACTGAGAAAAAAATCCCATCGAAATCCGTCAAATCGTGGTACTGGAAGGAGTAAACAATGAGACAGGTTCGTTTGCGTAAAGAAACAGAAATAAACAGAAAGACCATCATTCGAAGCACCTTCAAGCTTAAACGTTCAATTAATTATGGTATGATGTTTATTACATCCACTTTCCTCTATTGTAATTTGTCAGATTTCAATAATGTTGTCCTTTCTTTGCTAAATTATTTATTTGCTGCTCCAGATGTGTAAACTATTTAGATACCCATTTCTTATACGGATTATAAAAATACATGCAATTTTATGGCATATGTTAACCATCAATGTATGATAGCACTAATTCTATAGAATACCTAAAATCCATCGGCAAATATACTAATTTTCATTCAAAAAGGAATATTTCTTGTATAGAATTCGAAACAATGACTATGGGTCAGTATATTCATTGTGAGTCATTATAAGTTAGTGGAGAAAGCCATTATATTCTATATAATGACTTCCCTCCATAGGAAAAATGTATAATAGTTTTCATATTTCATTCTTTGTTTGAGCAGCATTTATTATTCTGTAGAATGCCTGAACATACTTAACAATGCTAGGTTAAGTATACGAAATTTCTCCTATTTAATAATATGCTTAAAAACGCCAACTCCAAATTTTTACACAAGGTTAACAATTAACTTAGCAGTGTAATAATAAAAAATATAAAAGAAAAAAAAAAGATTTATATTCCAAATAAAAAAATACGAAGCATTGATTTGAAATACTTCTGCATGGCCAAAATTTTGAAAGCATCGAAAGAATCATAAACCCTTCAATTGTACAGTGTTAATCTCTTCCTTTATTTATGATGAAAATAGATTTCTAAGGAAGAGATCACAACTGAATTAATCCAGACAAAAAGGGATTCTCCATAACAGTAAAATGGTCTGAAATAAAATAGGTTTAGAAATGATTTTTTGCGTTTTTATTTTATTGCTATTTTAGTGGAAATTATAATAATTTAGCCTGTTTTGTATTATCTTTCTTTATAAGAAAATAATTAATTTGGGGGTGTAATTTTAAGGACATAAAACTTTTCCCCAAATTTTTAGAGTTGATAAAAAAAAAAACAAGGCATGATGATGATGATATTTATCGTTCTTATCTGAATCGAATTAGTTCCATGCGTTCGCTTACCCTTAAATACCTCTAAAACATGCATGGGTCCCTTCAAAAGGTTAATCAGATATTTTGAAATCACATACTTTTTTGTTAATCAGATGTTTTCAAAGTGGCTTCTGCTTTATGACACTTTGTTCAAACTATAGATGGTTTATCATAAAGGAAAAATCTGAGTTTTTAACTACTACTAGTAGATATTCTAGTTTTAAAAGGCATATTAAAATTAAATAATGGAACTAAGTATTTTGAGTTGCTTCTTTTACTTGTTCAAAAAATATTGCATATTTCACCTTCAGGTCTATAAAATATGAAAGTATTCGAACGATTTTAAAAAAGAAAATAGAATAACTTTGCATATTGCCATTTTTTTCGTCAATATTGCATTCGTATTTATGTATTGATTCCGGTTTTTTCCCATTTTCTATTCCAGCTGTGTTAAAATTTTTTTCTTTCAAAAGGTATGTCGATAACAGAAATATAGAGACTTTACGAACTATTTGTTTTGCTGCGAAAATTCTTTCCACTAGTAGCGAACTATAAAATTTGAAAAACAATAGTTTCAAAAATCTTATAATTTGATTCATATGTTTTTCCTTTTTTAATTCATTTTTTTACAAATTTACGAACAGTAATGTTGCAGAAACTATCTGCAGTGAAGGAATGCAGGAAAATACTAAAGGCAGTAATTATTGAAAGGAAGGATCTGCTACGCATTATTGAAATGGTTATTATTTTTTTTACTATTTGCCTTATTATTAATTTGTTTTATTATTTATTAGTTTTATTATTTATTTATTTTATTATTTACTAGTTTTATTATTTATTAGTTTTATTATTTATTGGTTTTATTATTTATTAGTTTTATTATTTATTTGAGTAATTATTTATTGACACATAACAAGTGATAAGTAAATACGTAGTATAGAAAAAGCTCTAAGGCATAGTGTCGTACATTTAACACAATTTACAACTTACAACTACAAAAATTTATAACTTATAATAGGTAATTTAAAACTCTGTGGACCAGTGAGAATGATTGACTCCCAGCTTTAAAAGTAGCTATAATTTGCCAAAGAAATAAAAAATCGTGACAACACCATGTGGATCTGAAAAATATAGGATGAATCATGAGAGGGTGTTTTCTCTAAAGTGGTTGCTATTTTTCCTGATATTATGCATTATTCGAATGCAAAGAAAGCGTGTTCGCCTCCTAATGAGGTGACCCGAATTCGAATACCGGCGACGTCAATACAATTTCTCCTCCTGTCTTCCACCGACCACAGTAAAATATCCACAGTGGTAAACAGATCATGGATTAGAATCCTCGTGATGTCGTGCTAACCATGGGAAGTTTTCGTGGTATTACCGATATGGGTTAGTTCCATCAGAAAGTCCTTCACGACAGCGATTTTCAACCAGAGCTTTATGTAGGAGTTCCATTGTTTGCTGGGTTAGGTTCAAAATTACAAGGCCACGGAGTTTGGCATTAATAGTCACGAATCCAAAAATAGGTCTGCTGTTCAACGCTGGTAATAAAAAGTAATAAAATGCAGATAAAATATTTGAGTTCTTATGCAAGGAGCAATAAATGTTAATCTTTGATAAGCGGTATTAAGTGATTTCCAAACTGCCAGATCGAAGTACATTGAAGCAGCAGACGTTAGGGCACTATCGAATCTCTAAACGTCTGGGTGGTTTTCTAAATTGACGACTTGTTGTATGAATTGCAGATGGTGGATGCTCATTTGAGTTTTAAATATAAAAGCTCTTTGTGTTTTAAAATTCGTTCTTATTTCCCTCTCGATTTTCACCAAACAGGTGCCCATTCAAGCTTCACTATCTGCTTATTGATCCCACATTGTGAGGTTAAATTTATTGTTTTTTCAAGCACTATCACTCTTTACAATTCTGGGCATTAGTTTTATAACATCTTGTTTCTTTAAGATAGCCGATAGATATATTTAAGGAAATAAACTTATTCTTAATGCAGAAATCTAGCTGCTGGATAAGAAAAAAAGTATCCTAAAAAAACTGATAGTTTTAGCACATTTGTAACAAAAAAAAACGGTAAGGTTAAAAAGCAATTTAATTCATGGGATTTGGTAAAATATTTTATTATCAGAGCTTCTGCATTTAGTTAAAAATAGTGATAACGGATGTCGTTGCAGATATTAAACTCTTAAGTAAGAGAAATTTCATAATAAACACAAAATTGTAATTTTCTTTTTTAGCAAATGATAATTTCATAACATTATTTTTAAAATGTCCTCTACCAGCCTTAGATGTTTAATGTAATTGGAGGATAGAAGAAGTTGACGAGCCATCTGTTGGAAAATATTTAAACTAAAACCAGAAACTGGAAGGGTAGAAATTAATCTCCTGCTTTATGAATTTGTTGTAAAAATGTCTTTAAACTTGTATTCTGTAAAAAGAAAATAATCAAAAAGTATTAAAGATTTTAATTACAACAACTGAAATTTTTATCCCTACATATTTAATGAATCTTTGAATTGAAATATTTAAATTCAAAGACTTAAATATGTACCAAATGGCTATTCTTCTGAAAGATGCATAATTCATCTAGGTTTTGAATTATCAAACGTCCAAATAAAAATTTGTACAGTTGATGAATACTAGTTTATATATAGTATCTTCTAATCTGAACATTACTTTCACATCATAATAATTTCTTTAGAAACATTCTAGTAACATCTAAAATGTCAAATATAGACATGTAGTATTTTAAAAATACTTTTTCAAACAGAAATTGCATAGATTTTTAAATTGAAATTCCCTTCAAGATTACAACTCTAAGAAATGAATAGATTTCAAATGTAGCCAAACCAGTTCCTCTTTTTACAAATCTTTCTTTTCCTTTAGGTTATGAAATAACGTCATCGCTTATTCAACTTTTTATCAGCAAAGAAACTGAATACTTTTGATGAAACAAATCCTATTTTGAGCTGCAAACTTAAAAATAAAAATTTCCCCTTACTAAATTCTTTTTTTCTTAGAACTATATCATAAAAAGTGTCTTTTTTTTTTTTTTTTCTTTTTNCTTTTTTTTTTTTTTTTATCTAAATAGTACAATTTTATCAAATAACTGGTTAGAATACAGCTTCAGATTTCAATAAAAATGTTCTGTGCACATTTACTTCGGGATATAATACTTAAGTTGCGGGCAAAAGTTTTTAATTATTTAAAAAAAAAATGTCGAAACCTTGGTTAAGGTGATTTTTAAATTTAATGCATTGTATAACCAGCTGAAAACTTTTGACCTTTACTTGTTGGTAAAATAATTCATTAAAGCAAAAGTATACGTTATTTGTTTTCATTACAAACTAGTGCGTGGAGTCCCTCCGCGCGGAAGAAGTTAAACTTCGCAACCTGCGACGTTAATTGTAGAAGAATCAGCAGTCGTAGAAGGATCACTAGTTCTATTCAACGACTCTTTTTCCTGCTCCGCTCGCTTCCGTGCTCTGTAATAACGGTAATATTGTGCATTTTTCCCACTTGAACCAGTGGAAATGCTTGTGCATCATCGTCTCGCCCTGGAAAATGTATTTGTATTAATAATATATGTGAATGCGTCATAATGTAATTTCAAAATAGAAAACCTAGCAATTAATTGATATTCACAAGAGACGTACCTTGACATAACTTTAAATCCGTCGCATTGTCCGTGGGATTGTTTTCACTCATTTTTTTACAATTGTTATCCACTAAATTTGAAAATAAAAAATACTACCCTATTAAATTATATGTGTATCAAAACAAACTAAAAAAATATTTATAGAAAAACAATACTTTTATTATTTTTATGCTAGTGAGAACCAAAACAATATGGAAATGAATGGGGGGAAACTGGATCCTACCACATGATTTTCCGGCCAATAAAAATGTAGCGTTAAACGTTTAACGCAACCTTGTTGGAAGTCGCATAAGAAGTATAACCTCAAAAAATTCATTTCATTTCAGTTTATTAATGAGAATAGAATCCCAAATGCAAAGTTCATTAGTAAAGATAGTTAAAATTTAGTTTTAAAAGATTAAACTGCAAAATATTCAGCTACAAATATGTAATATGTAACTGAATTTATGTCGCAGTTCAGTTTTTTAAAACTTCTAAGGAACTCTAAGAGACGCCCTTTTCGCTCCGCTCACCAACCCCCATTCGCAATTATTATTTCACAATCAAAACTCCACTCTCTTTCTTATAAAATATATAATTATCCTAATTTTATTTAAGAACATTAGTAAATACGTTTACCGTAACAAAATGGCCGATTAATTGGATTTAAAAAGTAACTTGAAAAAAAATTATACTTAGGGGTATAGAATGTGTGAAGCAATAAGAAGTAATAAATGTTATTGTCGAGTAATTTTATTTGCTCAAAACAATGATTTCTGTAGGTTATTGTTTTGCTGATACGGGTCAACCTAAACGGTAGAAGTGAAGTTTGCCGAATTCGCTAATTCAGCTTAAGGTAAGGTTTATGCAATGGGTGAGATTGGACTTTTCAATAAATATTTTAATAACTTTTAAATAAAGTTTCTTGGTTAGGATTGGATTGAACAAATCTCTCCCTTTAACTTTGAAATGAAGAAATTTTTCTCTTCGAATGGAACATATATTTCTTTCTCTTTTTGATTTGAACAAATATTTATTTATCTACTTTACATGGTGCCTAACATTATTTAATACATTACTTTAAATTTTACTTTAAATTTTAATTTATTTTTATTTGCACTTATTCTGTATTTTAAGCTTTACTTTATACTTCACTCTTTACTTTACTTTATACTTCACGCTTTACATTTCGCTTTACATTTTTTTTACTGTACGCTTTACTTTACTTTATAACTTACGCTTTACTTTTATAACTTACGCTTTACTTCATAACTTTTGTTTTACTTTTATAACTTGCACTTTACTCTTATAACTTTCGCTTCAGTTTTATAATTTTCGCTTTATTTTTGTTTTATACTTTACGATTTACTTTATAATTTACAATTTTCATTACTTTACTTATTATACTTTACTATTTTACTTTATTTACTACTTTACGCTTTACTTTTACACTTAATTTTTACGCTTTACTTTTTATTTCATACTTTATATTCTACCCTCTAATTTCCTCTATATTTTATGCCTTAGTTTATTTTATACTTTGCACTACACTTTGACTTTTCTTTACTCTTTACTTTTTACTTCTCTTTGTCTTTTACCTTAATTTGCTTTTTACTATACACACTTTTTATTCTATCTTTTAATTTATTTTATTCTTTACCCTTTACTTAATTGTATGCTTTACGCTTTACTTTTATACTTAATGCTTCACTTCACTCGATAGATTTGTGTCTCACTTTACATTAATATCTTACGCTTTACTCTACAATTTATACATTTATCTTTCTTTTATTTCACTTTATATTGTACGCTTTATTTTACTTCACTTTATATTTTACTCTTTATTTTACTTTACGCTTTACTTTACTTTACTCGTTATTTTACTATTCGCTTTACTTTGTTTACGCTTTACATTACTTTGCATTATTCCTTAAGCTCTACTTTACCTTATGCTTCACTTTATTGCACTCAACGCTTTGCTTCCAACTTTACCTTGTATATACTTGTTTACGCCTTCTTTCACTTTCGCTATTACTTTCAATTACGCTTAACAATTTACTGCACACACTATTTACTTTATGTTTTTTTTACTTAATATTTTAGACTCTATTTTCACCAACTTATTTTACTTTTTATTATAGTTTTTCAAAATAATGTCCCCATGAATGCTAATAAAATAACTAATTACATACAGCAATATTCATTCAAAAGTAGCAGATGATTAGAGGGGGAAAGCTATGAATCCAATGAAAGAGCAATAAATGCTCTAATTCGGTATACCATATGTTATCTAGTTAAATAATAGCGATTAGAGGTTAATAATCTATAAAAAAAACCACATATTGTTTAACTGTTCAAACTGGAAACTGCTTTATACTCTCTCGAGAAGTTTATGTTTTTGAAACTTTTCTGTTTAAATGCTATAATTTATACCTCGTAGTCTCTTTCTTGTATTTTTTTTATTTATTCATTTTCTTTTCGTTACTTTTAACATCAAGTCAAATGTATGCATGTAAAGGGTTTTTAGTTAAAGCTAATAAAGTGAAATAATACTCAAAATGACTCTTAATCTTGTAAAAACTTTACAATTAATTGGAATTTCGAAAAAAAAACCCATCACGACTGTAATTGAAATTGGCTCTTTCATTACTTAAAATTTCAACTCTGTAGTTACATTTCAGCTGGCTAGCAATCAGCCAAAATCAATTTTTTTTTACTTCAAGTTTAACAGTTAAGAATTCTAACTAGCAAAAGATTCTTAAATTTCATTGTTGCATCAAAATTCCGTGTATATTTTCTGCATTCCTTCATAATTTTGAGTCTCATGATAGATTTTGTGCAACAAAGCAAAATGTAATTAAATATTAGTTAAAGTTAGAAAGTACACAAAAATGCAATAACTATAGAATCTATCGAATTTCGGAAACAATATCTATGTAAGCTCATTAGCAAATGTGGCCCTTTCGGAATATCAAATTTTAACTCTGTATTTTTTTTCCACACTCGCGTAATTTCATGTTTATTAGAACCACAGATTTTTTTTCGCAGCCAAAGCGTAAAGGTGAACACCCTGTTGGAGTGGTTTGTTACTCCTCTGAACACATTAAACAAACAGATCAACGATCGTGTGTTGGCAACCGGTTTTTTTAGATAGCGTAAGTGACGTCATTCGTGCACCTCATTAGGAATCTGTAAGTAAGATATGCATTGCTGAAAACAGATGTCAATTCACCATGTTTTTGTGTCAGGTGATGATGTACCATATTTTGTTAAGTTGCATTCTGAGTAATTATTTTCAGTTGTTTGCTGTATATGGATGGTACTGTATTTAATAAATAAATATTTAAAATCTAAAAGTTTCCTTATATGAGTTGACCAACTCACTAACTACTCTGCCTGCGCGGCAATTGACCCAAAACAGCGGCCCCTTAACAGTTTATATATATANTATATATATATATCATTAGCATCGAACATGTTATATCTCATTTTAGGGTGTTTAAAAAATTAAATCAGTTTTAAAATGCATACACAAAAAAAAGAAAAAAATCAAATGCATAGTGAGTTGATGTTTAGAAAATATTTTTCTGTTGATAATCGCCAACAGAAAGTGCAGAAGATTTGAGTAATCTATATTAACAGCTGATTATCGAAGTTAAGTAGATAGTCGTTTTTGTGGTTAGCATTATACTAAATTTCGTTTTATGTATAAAAAAAATTGAAATTATTGATCTATTTTGATTTGGCGTGAGTTTGAGATCTACCAATTGAAGAAATATTGAAAAATAGTTACATACGTAGAAAATTATTGTTAATTTGTTATAGCGTAACTCCATTCATCCACTAAAGCTGTATAAAAGTATGTTTCCTCATAACTTCTTAAAGCTTCTCTTGTGCACTTCCTTAGGTTAGAAAGTTTTGCATAGTGTACGTATTAGAAGAATTTCATACCTTCGGGATAAAGTGGTCCTTCATACTTTTGAAGAATGAATAAAAAGGGGAGAAGTTCATTTTATTTTATTTACTCGAAAGGTACTTTCAAAGAGTTATAGTGTTTGTGTTACTCCTAAAGACCGAAGGTAGAAACGAATTTTTTTAAAAATAGGTTTTTAACTTTTTTGCATTTTTCAGAGTAGAGTTTTAGCTTTTTAATACTTCAAATCTTTCACAAATATTTTGATTTCTTCAAGAGCACTCGTGTGAATAAGACCTTAAAAATAAGTTTGATAAGTTTTCCTGAAGTTCTTCAAAGAGAATTTTAGAAAAATGATCGACCATATTTTTTTGAAATTAAATTTCTTTATTTTATAGTTATGTATAGTATTTTTAACGCCCACACCCAAACTTAATTTTAATTAAATATAAAAAAAAACTAATTTTCGAAAAAAGTAAATTTTTTTCTATTCAGATTAAATAATTTATATTTTGCACATAACCTTGTGATTAAATAAAATAAATTATAGAATAATTGTAGTTTTGCATTAATATTAAATTAATCATTATACTTAAAAAAATATACATGTCAATTAACCAGGTAACTTTATTAACATTCACTCACGAAATTTGAACGATTTTGGTACTGTTTCAATTTTCCTAAAATTGTAATGTCCTAAATTTTTTAGGCTTAGAAATGATTTTTTTTGTTTTTTGAGGAAATTTATAATGGCTTCTATGAGAAATTTTATTTAAATCCACGAATAATAAGTGATTATTTTAATAACGTAAAAAATTTTTTTAGTATCTACAAACTTGAAAAGAAAACAATTTTGTTTATTTGGAGTACTTATTCTATTATATGATGCTATTATCATAATAATCTATTTAAATTGTATTTGGATAATTCTAAAAAGGTAAGTACGGAAAAGATAATTATTAAACACACACTGAGAATGAAAGCGTGGTCAAAATTATCAGAATATGGTAAAATTTACCATGTTAATCACTCTATGGGAACACCAAAAATTAACTTAATCTTTACCTTAGAGTTTTCGTAGCGACTTTTGTTAAAATTAACAATAAAATTATCCATGTTGTAATAGATGTGGTGAAATTTCGTAATTTTACCGGATCGTACTTGATAATGACAATTTATCAGATTATAACAAAGTACAAGTATGGTAATTTTACCAGAAATTTTTCTTCGTGTAGAAAAAACTTAATTAAAAATATGTTTTAATTTAAAGAAAAATCAAATAATATAAGTTAAAAAACCTAAGTGGTCAGTGAGAAAGAGCACTAACTCTAAATTTTTAAATAAAGTTATAATTCAAATTTTTGAGGCTACAATTTACTATTGCGATTTGTAAGAACTATCGTTTCACATACACTATTTCATTTATGTTGATGATAAACATGAAATACCATTGGTGTTAGCTAAATATATTCTCAAAATCTTCAGTATTACAGATAGAAATTACTTGAGTCGAACAGAGATTGGATAGCATGGACGTAAAGCATTCCATGCAGCTTCAACATTATGCCACAATTCATCCACCGTGGTGACTGACGAGTGGTGGCGTGCCAGTCATTCGGCAACTATTGACCAGACGTTTTCAATTGGTAAGCAATCAGGAGAACGTGCTGGCCAGGGCAACAGGCGAACATGTTATGTGTCGAGGAAGGTCGGGACAGTGCGGGCAACATGCAGTCGTGCATTGTACTCCTGAAACGTAGCATTTTGGAGGCCTCGAAGATAAGGCAGAACAACTGGCCCTAACACATTAGAAATGTAACAGCTGCTCTTCAAAGTGCCGGCAATGCTAACAAGAGGTGATCGAGACGTGCATCCAATGGCACCCCATACCATTACTCCAGGTGATGGGCCAGTATGACGATGTCGAATGCAAGCTGCCAATGGACGTTCACCAAACATGGATGCGGTCATCATGATGCTGTATACAGAGCCTGGATTCGTCTGAAAAGACCACGTCATGCCGTTCCTGCATCCAGATTCGAATTTGATCACACCATCGGAGGCGCTCCTGTCTGTGATGCAGCTTCATGGATAGTCGAATCCGTGGTCGCTGTGCTGACAGTCCATGCTGCTGTAAACGCCGACGAAATGTTCATGCAGACACTTGTTGTCTCGAAAATGATCCCATTTGTTGACTCAGGGTTCATGACGTATCTGCACGATCCCCTAAGGCCATGTGAATAAAATGTCTGTCTTCTCGGCTGTTAGTGATGGGGGCCGCTGAGATCCTACACGGCGTACCATATGACTGTCATGAACCCATCAATTTCATATTGTGCTAACAGTCATGGAATCTCGATCAACACGCGCAGCAATACTTCGGTATGATAAACCCTAATCCCGGTAGGCCACAATTCGACCTCGATCAAACTCAGGCACGTGCTAGTAGGCATTTCTCCTTCCTACACGAGGCATAACAAAAACTTTTTTACCCAAGAATAATGCACAAATTCAATTTCTGTATGAGAAACTTATTGTCAAATCTCTTCTTTTATACGCATTGCAGGCGTCGCTACTGCTACCTGCTTTGCATGAATGCGCTGATAAGCTAATCATTTGCATACCACTACATGCTTTATCTGTTCTGCAAATTTCACGTTTGTTGTGTGTGGCCTTCCTGGTGCAGCAATTTTAATGGCCAGTAGTGTATACTTAAGATTTCAGAAAGGGAATAATTTTTCTGGAATATATGCTACAAAATTGCGAAGTAAAACACTTCTGTTTCATACTTATAAATAATTTTTCTTTTAATTTCCTAAAAATCACTTTTTTATCGCTAACATCTTTAAATTGCACCTCTAACTTACATTTTGTTCTTCAGAAATAAGGAAGTAGCAAATGACTCTGGGCTCTCTTTTCAGTCGAAAAAGATAAATGTAATTTACCTTGCCATTGGAAATAAAAAAAAAGAAATCAGGAAGTAAATCAGATTAGTACCATAATTATTTATTATTAAAGATCCAAAAAATTAATTCATTTTTATAGGAAATTAATGTTTTGTGATAACATATTTATATTCACTCCGAATTTTTCGTGATATCCGAATTTCTTGAACAAATTGTGAGCTAACTTCTTTTACTTTTTTTTATACCTTATTTTGCATTATCACCTTCTATAATATATTTCCGCCCATTCTTGGAAAAAATTATGGCAAAATAATATGTAGACATCCAGAGTCTAAAATAAATATTGAAGCGAGTGAAATTGCAATGAATCTTAAATTAAAATTTGGAAAAACCTAAATGCTTTCGAAATCTGAAAAACAACTATTGAAGAAGGCGTGATTAAAAACAAATTACTTGTATTCCTACAATAAACTTGAAAGTGTTTTTAAAAACCACTTCTTAGTTTATTTGTAATTCTTTGGGCCATCAAAATGTTTTGTTGTTTTTAATCCAGTCTTCTCCAACTGCGAACTATTAAATTTAGAAAGCATTTTGGTTTTTGCCACGAAAAAGAAATTTGTGGCCCTTAAAGTGAACATATTTTGTGAGCACTTTTGTCAAGGGTTATGATAATGAACATCCTGTATAACATTGTTGAGAAGATTTTTGTGGCATGCAATTTTATTAATTCGTGAATTTTATAATTAATTCGTTTTTGGAGGAACGCAACTAAAATCGTTTTTTAAATGTAACTATTAAAAGAGCGTAGTCTCTTGATGAAATGAAAAATGAAAAATCGATTAATGATCAAATGAAAAATCGAGGAAATTTGTATCAGAAATCAGCATTTTCTCAATGAAATTAATATTTTTTGCAAGAAAAAACAACTCTATGAAATGCATCAAGCGCTCTTATGAATGAAAACATACTCGATATCTGTTTTATATTGTAGCAGAATTTCTATAAACACTAATTGAAAACAACAACTATCAAAATTATTAATCTTAACAACAATTATTTAAAAAGTTTCTAAAAGCACTAATTGAAAGCAACTGTAAAGTTCTTTCAATAATGAATAAAAGAATATACTTTAGAACTCAGAATGTTCTTAAAAGTTATAAGGAGAGTATAAGTAGGATTCTACATAAGTCTTTGCCTGCTCACGTCAACCGAATTGTTAAGCATGCAAGTTTAAAGAGTTAATTAGCATTAACGTTTTGTTCGAACAATCGAATGATTTGTTAAAGATTACTCTTGAAGCGAGTCCTTCAGTCTTAAAGTACAAATTGAATTTGCCGGCAAAGTAATTAGTTTATCCGAAAGATTCGAGAAAAATCTTGCTTCATTTAAACTATATGAAAGGAAGAAAATGTCGCAAAAAGCTCGTATGAAAGTTTTCTGCCAAATAAACAATAAGCAATTTAATTTTCTGATTCATTCAAACGGAATTGATTATTATTTTTGTACTCATTGAGTGTTACACTGGAAAGAATCTTTCAAGAATTATTTCAAGAAGCGTTCATGTAAATTAATTTAAATTATTCTTTGCGTTACTTTTTTCTTCAAAAAAAAGAGGTAATTTACTTTATTATGATATCAAGCGAAATTGAGTTAGTTCAAAAGAATGGATGATTCTTGAAATGTAGCTTAGAATAGTGTAGAAATTTTTTCCCATTAAAGCATCTATTGATAGTTGCTGAAGCTTATTTTTACTTTTAATGTTGCATGATTAAAAAAATGGCTATGCATAAAATTTTTTGTTTTAAAAGAAAGAAAAATGAATAATTGGATTTTAAATATTCGTATTCTTGAAAATAATGCACATATAGGGTGATTATAAATAAATTTGCCAATATATGAACCTTTGGAGTGCAAATTGTTTGAGCGAACGGAATAAAATTTTGTACATATGTATTATCGATTTTGTACATATGTATATGTATGCACTCGAGAATGACAATTGCCTAGCTGTTACGATTACAGTCACGGCTACGAAATTTTCAAATGACAATACCGATGTTTTTTTTTACTGAAACATATTCTGAAAAATCTACAATGGAGCTGGAACGGTATTTTTCGAACAAAAAATTGCGACGTTAGGTTTTTGCCATGCATTGCCACTTTAAATGACCACCTGCGAGAAGAGACAATGATAAAAACCTTTAAAAGCAGAGAAGAAACTATGGAAATGCCGGACAAGTTAAGATGGACCTGTCAAAAAGTTTTAAAACGTAAAAGACTTTCTTTGAAACTTTTTTCTGTTTTTAAAGGTTTTTACTAACTCTTTACACGTTAGAAGTTATGAAAAAGGGCGACGCACGGTAAAATCCAAGCATCGCAATTTCTTGTTTTAAAAACACCATACTTTAAATGTGTTATTTCTATAAAAAAGTGGTTGTTGCTATTTAAAAATGTCGAAATTTTATAACTGTAACTGTGAGCTACGCAATCTTTTTTATTGCCATTTTTGAGCGATTTATATCATAATACCTATGTCCAAAGTTTTAATCTGTTCATTCAAACATTATGCTCTTCAGAGCGCTATAAGTCGGTAAAGTAATTTTACAATCACCCTTGGAATAAATGAAGCTAGAAATTAGAAAAGTAAACTTTTTTATCAGTCCTAAATGTTTACACTGTGACTCTTAAACTACATAAAAACATCTAATGCGTAATCAAGTTCTTTTAACACTGAAAATGGTTCTAAATCTGTTTGGCACAGAATACGTTCTTTAAATTTTATTCTTAGGCGTAACCCCGTTAAAAGAAATCATAGAGCGTAAGACTCGATGATTTCGGTGTTCATGCGATTGTCACCCAACTTTCATCCAAGATGTGTTTCATGACTTTCCGATGCCTAAAGCACTGTAAGTACATAAAGATCTGCACTTTGGGTAGCATTAGAAACCAGTGCGAAATGAATTTGCTAGCTGATTAGTTGTTAGTTGTTTAACAAAAGATACCACATTGAACATTTTTGAAAGAAAAAAAAATGAGCTATATTATCGAAGGATATAAACAGTTAAAATTCAGACATTCACTTTTCCTGTAGTTATATAATTGCTCTTTGAATATAATTCAAGTTGTTTTGAGAGCTTGAAGCTTTTCTTTTGGTGTAATTGGAACTTTAAATGGAATATTTTGATCGATAAATTTGAATAAAACGCTCTCCAATTGGAATGCTGGATTAGAATTAGTGTGACTAATGAGTAAGGCCCGGATTTTGATGACATTTGCATTTTTTTTGCATTTTTTGCATTTTTGGACATTTTTTTGTCTTTCAGAGCATTTTTTTAGATTTATAGGGCATTTTTTTTGAAATTTTGGGGCGTATTTGCATTTTAATGCATTTTTTTAAAGTTTTCTGTTAATTTTTTACAATTTTTATTATTTTTTATCAATTTTCATCATTATACTGGCTTCCAAACACTAAAGAAAATCTATAGGATATTAACAGGTGAAGCAACATCTTTTCAAATTGAAGAAGAATTGTCAGTAAGAAAGACCGTCTTTTTCAAGTACGCACCTATAACATCAGTAGACGTTGAAAGAAGCTTTTGCAGGAATGAAAATTTACTTTCAGACAAGAGACGCTCGTTTACATTTCAAATTATCAAAAAACATTTAATAATCCAATGTAATTCTGATATTTAGTAATATTATGAGATGGAAGTTGTTATATCCATTAAAGTTTCTATACAAAATAAAAATATTTTGGTGTCAATATTTTTTCCTTTTTTTGTTATTTTAGGATATAAAACATATTTTTCAAACTTTAATGAGCGTAGAACAAGTATAGCATTGCTTTATATCTTTTAAATGACTCATAATAATTTTAAAGAGCAAAACATTTATTCAATATTTTTACTTTATTTAAGGCATTTTTTGCGCAATTTTTGCATTTTAAGGTCATTTTTTTGCCCTTTTTAAGGGCATTTTTTGCACTTTTTAAGGGCATTAGTTGAGATTTTTTAGGTAATCAAAATCCGGGCTCTACTAATGAGGATCAAAAAGTTTTATAGCACATTCATAACATCGGCTGTACTTAATAGATCTGACTCTATTGGTTTTTTATTTATTAATTTTCCAAAGGAAAAAGAGAGTGGATTAAGGTTGCTGCTGGAAATATCAGTAATCGAATAAAATCGACTCTTATTAGAGAATAATAGGCTTTTTTTTGTAGCTGCTGTGAATTTGTAAGAGCTTTCTTCAGCTGGCATTCTCTGCAAGGGTTAGACAAAATAATGAAAACTCTTTTGTACTAATTTTGATATTTATTAAACACTTAAAGAATCATTTTATAGCTTTAAAAGTGTTTATATCATGCTATTTCTCATGCATATCAATTAATTTTAAAGGTTTTAGAGGTTTGAAGGACCGACAGTAAATTACAAACTGAAAATATTTCTGAACACTCTATACCAAACAATGCAGCAATAAGTTTGAAACTTATAACAATTATTTTGATTACTACATGCAATAATCGCACAAAATTTCGTAAACCTAGCTTTACCCTTAGGAAAATTTGCCATAGGTTTGCCATAAAAAATGCCATAGGATATTCCTATGGGGTTTTGCCTATGGCAAAATTTTGCCATACACTTTTGCCATACATGTATGGCAAAATTTTGCCATACGTATATGGCAAAAGTGTATGGCAAAATTTTACCATAGGCAAAACCCCATAGAAATATCCTATGGCAAATTTCTGCCATACACGTATGGCAAAATTTTGCCATAGGCAAAACCCCATAGGAATATCCTATGGCATTTTTTTATATGGCAAAATTTTGCCATACGTATATGGCAAAAGTGTATTGCCAAATTTTGCCATAGGCAAAACCCCATAGGAATATCCTATGGCATTTTTTATGTGGCAAAATTTTTCCATACGTATATGGCAAAAGTGTATGGCATAATTTTACCATAGGCAAAACCCCATAGAAATATCCTATGGCATTTTTTTATATGGTAAATTTTTGCCATTAAACTAAGATTTGCTACAGCTTATGACGAAATATTTTTCCATAGGCTATGGTACACTTTTGCCATACAGCTATAGCAACATTTCTCGTTGATATTTTATCATACATCAAAAAATAGTTACTTACAATAATCGTTCGCAATGTATATTAAAAATGCAAAACTTAATAATTGTAGAATAAATATATATCCAGAAAGCTTTTTTTAAGAAAAAATTCTTTGATAAACTTCTCCTGTTTCACTTGCAGAATCCTTTCTGAATGCTGTTCTCATTCAAATAAATTTTATATGGTTAGTACTAACCATTAGAAAATGGGTCCGGCCGCCGGAGCGAGTGGGGAAAGTATTGGTTATGTTGATTAGGAACAAAATATATTGAGTACAGGCAACCAATATTTGTTAAAACTGTAAAAAACAAGAAAATAGAAAGTGAGTCTGGAGGTCGGAGCGAGTATAAAAAACGTTAATTTGATTGATTGGTATCATAATTAGTTAGATGAGCGTCAGATATTAGAGGAACCTAAAAGAAAGCAAATTTAAATAATGGTCCGATGGTCGGAGCGAGTATGAAATTTTTTAAAATTTTGATATGTGATACTAAGCTAAAAATTAAACAGACTACTAAAACAATAAAATACTATGAAAACTCAAAAGATAAAGAGTGGGGCCGGTGGTCGAAGCGAAATTAGTTTAAAATAGACCAAACGGGACAAAAGCCGAATATGTAACGGTGCTACCAGTGGTGGCATGTGAACAAAATTTTATCTATAAAAAAGATGGTATTAGACTATGAAAAGCTAAGAATAGAAAACAGGCTAAATTAGTTGATCCCCTACTAGTGAGGGATATAAAACTCAGAAAATTTATGTTGAGTTGTGTTAAGCACAGTTAGAAAAGAGAACGCAATATAGAAACATTGGTAAATACAAAACATGTTTAAGACATGATTAAAATTGGTAAAATTAATAATTGCTATTGACAAATTGACACTTGGTCAGGGATAGTAAATAAAAATTAATTGGGTATAGGGCATCGCTATGACGAAAAAGTTGTAAACTTAAGGAAAGATTAAATTGTTAAAAGCATTTTTGGTAACAGCAGCAGATGATATGGCCAGGGACTGTCCCGTTGATAATATTGAAGCAAAATAATTTTCAACCAGTAATCCAGCAAATCTAGTTAAGTGATGACCCTAAGCTATGTATAAATATGTAACAGAACATTGTACAAATATATGTGGATAGTTAAGAAATATTAGTTGTAAGATAGTAAAACACAGAGACATGATAAAAACAATTTAATGGCAAGCAAAAATTAAACACAAAATAAAAATATAAAGCCCTAACGTATGTAAGATAATGTAAAAAAGCATTGCAAGAACCTAAGTGGAATTAAAATCAAAAACTAATGAGAATGTAAACACTGACTTTGATATTGATATATGACAGCAATAAAATGAAATTATCACCGAACAAGTTAAAAGAATTAAAAAATTTTAATTATTAAAGAAATGATGATCTGGCTTGATCATAAGCACTTAACCGCGTTTTTCATCATGAAGATAGTTTATAAATTGCTATGGGGAATAGAACACCATTAATAATGGAAAAGTGATGTGACTTTAAAAATTTATATAAAATCAGAGGGAGGGGATAAAATAAAAAGAAAGATGTCGTTTAATCAGAAACAGTTGGGGGAAAGAAATATAAAAAATTTAGATAAAAATATAAACAGCAAGATATTAATTAAAGTGTACAAAGTCAACAAATGGCAAAATTTAACATAGCGAAAACCTATACCCAATCGCGACATATTTTAAAAAGATACAGATAATAAAAGTACCAGACTGCCGGAAATTAAAAACTTAATAAATTCAGAAAAATAATCGCATAGGCGTTTGCAATAAAATGTTTTTGACCAAGAATGAGATTGAAAAAATATTAAAATAAGTCGCCAAAGTTAGCGAAAGATTCCACTTGAAGTGGATGACACGTTAACATGGCGGTCTGATACTCTAAGCCTAAAAGAATGGAACATCGGATTTCAAACACTCAAAAATAGGAAAATTGGCCACCCGGAAGCCGGAAAAGACTCACCAGGAATGCGTTGCGGGATTACATGTTGAATTTAATTAACTTCGGGGTGAAATAATGGATATTTATTTCTTTTAGAAGATGTTTTTGAGGACTCCATAGAAGTTGTTGTTTCGTTGGTGGAGATCTAGATCAGCTTTTCTCTATGGTATACTGCCATACAAATCTTTAAGGTTACCATTGGCCTATGGTATACTGCCATACAAATTTCTGTGGTTGCCATAGGCCAATGGTGACGTGCCATACAAATCCTTATGGTTACCATTAGTCTATGGTATACTGCCATACAAATCTTTATGGTAGCCATAGGCTTTTGGGGTTTTGCCATACAAATCTCTATGGTAACCATAGGCGTATGGTATCTTGCCATATAAATTTCTATGGTAGCCATAGGCTTATGGGGTTGTGCCATACAAATCTCTATGGTAACCATAGGCGTATGGCATCTTGCCATACAAATTTCTATGGTAGCCATAGGTTGCCATAGATTACCATAGGCTTCTCTATGGTAAATTTTCCTAAGGGTAATATTTATTGAAATTTGAACATTTTTACAAAAAAGTAATTTTTTTGTCTTATGCATTTTGTGTTATAATTTTGGAAATATTCAGTAAAATTAAATTTTTTTGTTGAGCAGTTTAAAATTAATTCCAAAAGTATAGCTTTAAAATTTGAGAAATTCATTTGAAACTGCGCAAGGTATGACTAGTTTAAGTAGTTCTTTTAAGCTGTGCTTGCGCTGGAGAAATATAAAAAATGTTTTCTTCTTAATTTTGTAAGGAATCGTATTTGACAACTAATTAAAATAGTCCGATTTGAATATCATAACTTAATTTAAAAAAGTTCCAAGTAATTTTCTAAGTAGTTTTCAGACTTTAAAAAAAAATGAAAGCTCAAAATAAGGGGTTATCCACAAAGCTCATTTCGTTAAGCAAGATATATTAAAAGGACGACGACATTGCTGAGGATCACCGAAATAAAAGTATCTTTCGTCTGTTTTCGTTTGTTATACAGTCACAATTTGGTGAATGAACGTTTATTGTAAAGTATTATCGTTTATTATTAAATTTTGTCTTTTGATACAAAATGATATTTGTAGAAAACACTTTATCATTTTAAGTTTTCCTTTAAAAAGTCAAGAACTACTTAGAAAATTGATTGAAACCTTTTAAACTTTTAAGATATTCAAATCGGACTTTTCTCATTAGTTGCCAAATATGAATCGCTACAAAATTACGGAGAAAAAAATTTAAATTTTTTTCCGCGCATGCGCATAGTAAAAGTACTACTTAAATTGCGCTATATTATTGCACCACTTAAACTTGGTTACACGATTCAACTTTAATAGAAACATTGTTCAATTTAACCCCTTTAATTTTGTCCTATTATGGTTCAAGAATTTAAAATTGATTCAACCTTTAATAGATTTTTCTTAGTTAGTAATGATTTAAGAAATAAACAAGAATAATTCAATAGCCGTCATCCAGACACAACAGCGTTTAAAATATGTTTAATAAGAGGTATTGTAATATTTAGTAGAATTTCAATTTTGTCCTCAAGAAGTTTTGATTATAAAAAGTTGTTATTTAGACCCAAGTTCAGGTAATGACTAAAAAAATTCTACTTATGTTGGGCGATGTTCTTTATTCCTAGTTCTGAATATTTACTTATTCTATAATGTAAAATATTTTTTTCCATCATACATGACTTTATTTCATTTTTCTGAGAATGGAAACTATCGCTTGAAGTTGTGAAAAGAAGAAAATAAATCGCGTAGTAAAAAAAAAAGTACTCACTCTGTGCCCTGGCGTTCTTACAAACGAAAGAAAGCAATGTAAGCAAAAATGTCTTCGCCATTTTCGAACATTTCTTTATACTTGCTACTTAACTTTTTCTACTTCAGTCTAAGCCATAAAAATAAACTGAAGTTTTTCTTCCCTTTCCTTGTCTGTTTTTTTCCTATTCCATCAGTGTATCAGATGCAAGACGCATTTTGAAAAATCACTTCCCGCCTTTGATAGAAATGCATTAAACATTGCATCAGACCTTTTTTTTCTCGTATGCCATAAAATGTCATAGCCTTCTGACATAAAAATGACATTGATGGACTTTCCTTAGAATTTACCTCAACTAAGTGAATATTATCCTTTATCATACATGTCATTCAGATAAAGAAACTTACTTCTAGTTCTAAAAACCAAATTGAATTTGATTAGAAAAACTCGTCAGTATTTATGTTTCGTCATGTTTATGGAATTGGAAAAATATTTTCACAAATACATTGAATTAAATGTTTTGAATTTCAAATGTAAAAGTTTATTGCCAAGCTATGTAGGTAAAGAGTGAGATTCAGCCCTCGAATAAAATTTAATGATCGATAAAAATACCAGTTTAAGAATCCGAAATAAAAGCTAAGATGAATTGAATCGTTTGATTTTATTTTCTTAAAGCAAACTTTTGGTGTTAATACAAATATTTTAAAACAATGTTTTTTTTACGAATACTAAAGCGTAATCATATTAACAAATTTTAGAAGAATAGAAGCTGGACCATTTTTCAACAAGTTTTAGAAGATAATGTACGACAGCAAATTTTTCAAAATAATGTCCTCTTTCATATATCATATCATATCATATCATATCATATCATATCATATCATATCATATCATATCATATATGATATCATATCATATCATATCATATCATATCATATCATATCATATCATATCATATCAAACTCTATGGTAAAATTGCCCATGAGCAATGGCGCGCTACTGACGGTCAGAGAAAAGCTAAAGAGCTAAATCGTGACTGTCCTAGTGTACGTCAAAAGGAGCTTTTAAAGCTTAATAGAAGCAGTATAAGGAAGATCATTGGTCTTCTTACTGGACACTGCATCCTAAGGAGACACCTACACACAATGGGAATAGAATCCAATTCTCTTTGTCGAGGTTGTCATCTTGAAGAAGAGACATCACGACACATACTCTGTGATTGTGAGGTCTATTCTGCTCAAAGTTTTGAGCATTTAGGGCAGCATTGCGTCAATGCCTGGGAACTGCAAGATGTTCCTGTAAGGTGTTTGCTGAATTTTATTTTAGATATAGGGCTTTCATACTAATAATGATTTAGGGTTTGGGTACAATAGACCTCTGGTCAATGTGCCCTGTTCGTTAGAGCTGCCCAACCTCTAAGTCTAAGTCTAATATCTGGAATATCATAGCGCGTTAATTTCAAAAGATTTTAAAAGACGATGTTTATGCGTTACAATAAATGATCTGAGAAGTTGCGAATTCCTTGAGCTTTCGGTGAGAAAATACACAAATTGAGTTTTAATATTTCTGAGTTTTTACCGTCCCGAATAAAAGGATTCAATTTTTTGTCAGCTATCATCCTACTTGAAGCGGTGAACTAATCCTGTCGCTCTTTAGTTGTTGTTGTATCAGGATATTACAAAACAAAATAACTCTTCAATATGAATATTTTCTGTTTCAGGCAAAACATCTCTCTTCTTGAACAACGAACAATTCACAAACAAATCTTTGCATGGCCGTACTGATAAAATGTATTTGAAACAATCAGGATTGCTAAGTGCGGAGAAGAAATTCGATGCGTTTTCGAGGAATCATGGATCGGATGTAAGTGACTTTAAAGTCATGCTTTAAAAATTAATTGTATGAATTGTTCACTGTTAATTTCCCTGTTGCAAACTTTAATCGGAAGCTTAATTTTTAAACTGATAGTGATATTTCGTAGTCATCAAAGGCATCGAAAGAGGATATGTTATTTAAATATATATTAATCATTTAGAAAAACCAGGGCTAGAACTATAATTTATTTTATAACTCTCGTTGAACAGTAGACCAAATTTTGAGTTTACGACTACCAATATTCAACTCCGTAGCCTTGGTTTTGGAAGGTTTTTTGATTGAACTAACTCGCATTTGCTTTGCATGGAGAAAAAAACCCTCAAAAACCCCTCACACTCAGCCTGACGGCAAGTGAACCCTAACCCATGATCCGTCAATCACTGATTATATTTTGGGTCATCACTGTGGACAGTGCGAACCGTGGTTCACTTCATTCGGAGGCGAGTGCTCTATCCCCTGAGCCACCACGGCCTGCGATAGGACTATTAAGTTTAAGTCAAAATCTTTCAATCAGGCTGTTCCTAATGCAGGAGAGCGAAGGAAAAGGAGTTAATAACTTATTAACTCCTGATAAATTACCTGTTATTAACTTCTAATAAATTGTAAGGCCGTTTAATTTGCTACAGCTATTGTAATTTATATATCTAATATTATATCTGCGTCACCTCTTAGAAAATACATAAATATATATTTTTACAGCACTGTTGAGCCACAATATAGTACAGATTTGCTTTAACCTTAATAAAATACTATGTTAAATGTATCGTAATACTTCTTAAACTTGATTACACGATATTATGGTCGAACTTGCACTTAAACGTGGTTCCATTTTAGCACATTCTTAAAGCTTCAGCGAATTTGCACTGTATTATGGTTTGCGGTACTGGTTTTATTTAATGTAAAAAAACAAGAAAACAATTTTTATAGCATTGAAACTAGAGGTAAATGTTGTGTTACACACTCATAATATATTATGCTGATATATAGTTAGATCTACTATAGCAAATCATCTGTGGACAAGGCGATAAGTCCCCTAAGAGTGATTCACTGTTTCAAAATTCATTGAAAAATATATTTTAGCATACTGCTGATGTATTGTTTGAAATGATTCACGTTAGAAATTGGATTTATTAAATTATCAACTAAATAAGTAATTTTCCTGCAATGAAGATTCATTAGAGTGAGTTCCTCAATAATGAAATTTTTTATTATCGGTATGTTAAATAACACTCACAATATTATTCTTATTATGAAGTGGTTGTCTTTCAACGGCGAGTTTTCAAACGCTTATAATTTAGATTTTTTTAATTTTTGAACTTTTTTAAACATTTATTATTAGTATTATTTTTTTAAAAATTTCCGTCACTTTTGAATAAAGTTGCACTGAGAAGTTAAAATGTTTGAGGAACCAATTTATATCTCCCTCGCATTATTCATATAAGTGATAACGCATAAAAATATAATTCTATTTCTCCTTTCAAATACTCCTTTATATTGTATATTACTTTAGTTTTAATAAAAATTCATAATTTAACTTTTGAACTTATCAGAAAGACTAAAAATAAATTAATATTTACTTTGAAAACTACCAAAAGAAATATAAACAAACTACCAATTTCTCAGATGTTCACTGTAAGCATATAATTCACCATTATTACATTAGTTAAGAAAGCAGTTCGGAAGGGAACATTAAAAAAAGTTCACTATAACCGGAAGTTCATTAGATTCTGTTTTCATTATAGTGGGATTTGACTTTATAGCGAATTTTATAACATCTGTGAATATGAACATTGAAACTTAAACAGTATAAATATCTATAATGTTACACTCCAATGCGTAGACAGCAAGTTATTTCGATTTATTAGTTAATCGATAAAAAAGCATTATTTCGATATGGTCTTCGATATACAGCATTGAAGGTTGATAGCTATTCTTAAAATTAAATATGTAAATTATATCTTTTAGAAGTAATGAAAAAGTATAAAAACCATTAATATGCACATTTAAAAAAAATCTTCTCTTCTTTCAGTTATAATTTTCAAATGTATTAATTTGTCAGGGTCGATTTATTTTTTAAACAAATTGAGTACATATTACTGAGACAATCGATAATAATCTCGCACCCAAAAAAATAACGATAGAAATGCACAGAAAAACTTCGTACAGCTGAGTTTGGATTTATCAGCTTTTCAAAACGATTATCAGAAAAAAAGATTTAATCGTACTCGGTTTCTGATGACAAAATGGAAAAAGAGTGAAAAAAAAAATTTATTCTAAAACCAAAAAAATATAAAAATAAATTCCATGATCAGCCGCAAGATTAAGAGCTTTAAAAATAGAGTATATAGTTTTTCTGTGGTATTAACTTGATCTAGCAAATTTTTTTCTTTGTTTTAAATGTTGACCATTCTTTCAATTTCGAATTAATTTGAAAGAAGTATAGAAAAATGGTGAAAGGAAATAATTAGATTTGAGTTTTTTCTCATTATTTTACAACTTTTATTCATTCAAAATAATTTTGATAATCAATATAAATGTAAGAGAATGAGAATAATTGCAAAAAGCAAATTATTTCCGTTTCGTAATTGGAAAAGATAATACGGCTTAATTTAAGCATTATCTTAAAGGAAATTGAAAAAAGGAAAAGTTAAATTTTCAGATGATTCAAACTATTTAGTTTTCTACTTTTTTTCATGACTTTTATTTTGTTTAATTAAAAAAAATAAAATTGCTGTTTAAAATAAAATGAAGTATTATAATTATAATTTTAGATCTTTTTCAGCAATATTTTGTTAAAATATTTTTGGTATAAATATTAATTTAGGTATAGAATTTGGTATATTTTTATAAAAAGAAATTATTTAGCGTGCTACCTAATATCAATTCGGCTTTTTAAGCTACTTGTTTGGTAGGAAGGTTGAAGAATTTTCAAACTTTTACACACTCTAAAGAGTGACTATAGGTTTGAACTTCTGTGCTTATAAATAACGGAACTTATAAGTTTTTTCCTTATATAACAAAAATGAACTTGATGACAAAATGAACAAATAGTGTGTAAAAAATACTGGATGACTAGTGTTTTCCTCTCGTATTGAACTTTCGATAACCTTTACTGTATTAACCGTACACAATTTTGTAGTTTAAGAGTTATCACATGGCGGTACATACACTACTGGACATTAAACTTGCTACACAAGGAAGGGGACATTTGCAGAACGGATAAAGCATGTTGTGGTATGCAAATGATTAGCTTATCAGCGCATTCATGCAAAGCAGGCGGTCGTAGTGACCCCTACAATGTGTATAAAAGAAGAGATTTTACTGTAAGTTTCTCATACAGAAATTGAATTTGAGCTTTGTTCTTTAGTGAAAAAGTTTTTGTCATGCCTCATGTAAGCAGGAGAAATGCCTACCAGCACGTATCTGAGTTTGATCGAGGACGAATTGTGGCCTACCGGGATTGCGGTTTACCATGCCGAAGTTTTGCTGCTCGTGTTGGTCGAGATTCCATGACTGTTTGCAGAATATGGAATAGATGGGTTTATGTAGGTCATATGGAACAGCGTGGAGGATCTTAGCGCCCCCCCTCATTAACAGCTGAGAAGACAGACATGTTATCCTCATGGCTTTAAGTGATCGTACAGCTACGTCACGAACCCTGAGTCAACAAATGGGGTCATTTGCACGACAAAAAGTGTCTGCACGAACAGTTTGACGACGTTTGCAGCAGCATGGACTACCAGCACGGTGACCACAGATTCGGCTACCCTTGACGCTGCATCACAGGCTGGGGCGCCTCCAATGGTGTGATCGACGAACCTGGATCCTGGAATGGCATGACGTTGTCTTTTCAGACGAATCCAGGTTCTGTATACAGATTTGGTGACATCGTGGAGAACGCCCACTGGCAGCTTGCATTCGACATCGTCATACTGGCCCATCACCTAGAATAATGGTATGGATTGCCATTGGATACACGTTTGGATCACCTCTTGTTCGCATTGCCGGTACTTTGAACAGCAGCCGTTACATTTCTGATGTGTTAGGGTCTGTTGCTCTGCCTTATCTTCGAGGCATCCGTAACTCTACGTTTCAGCAGGACAGAGCACGACTGCATGTTGCCTGCACTGTCCTAATCTTCCTTGACACTGAACATGTTCGCCTGTTGTCCGATAAATATCATTCTGTCATTTGCATTCCTTCCTGGTGTTGCAATTTGCATGTTGCAGCTTCCCATTGACGTTAAAAACTGAACTTAAAGTTGGTGGAAAGTACACTCCTCTCTGCTGTATAAAGAGTTAAAATAATTTGAAACTGATTTTATTTTCAAATGGTATATATATATACATATTTCTGAACCTGAATTTCATTGTTTTTGCTTTTTATATGATAAATTTGTCTTTAAATAACCATGGCGAAAGATTATAATAATTTGTAAATTTACTATTTTGGCACTCTCCTCTACTAGGGAACTTTTTCTAGATGCAAGTTAAGTTTGTTCTTTAAGTTTGTTAAAATTTTTATTTTTTTAGAAATCAAGGCGGTGCATTTGAGGTTTGCAAATTTGTCTGATCCCTAATGGTTTATACCCTAATGATTTATTAACATTAAAAAAATGTCCCATATTAAGAATTTTTCATTTACTGTCGACTTGTGAATTTCATAAGCAAAAATGGCATAACATGTTAAAGAAAATTCGAGTTTAAAATTCTTATACCATATATTTTTTACGAGAGTGAAATCCTAATTTTTTTTCACAATGAAATTTAAGAAGTTTATTTGGGGAGTTTCAAATAACTATACGACTGAAACTATCAACTGGAAAAAAAAACCCTGGAAGGAATAGAAATGCACAGTCTTTTCTGCTTTGTTTAAGAGATCAGAGAAATTATTCATACAATGATTCGAAATCACGAACACGGGGGTCTATTCTCTGATCGGGCAAGGTCGACTCAGCCTTTTATCCCCCATCTTCCCTTCTGTGGATCGACAAAATGAGTATCAAGCAGACTGGGGGGTCCTAACATCGGATGCTCTGTGACCAGCTGACTACTTAATCAGAACATTTGCTCCTGCAAACCCACAGCCCAATGTTAAGAAAACTGAGATAGTTACAGTAGGCCTTGTCGACTTGGCCCTTCATGTGCTGTTGCGCCACTGAGTTTCGTTTCGTTTAGTACCTCAAAAATGACTTTGTCTGCAGAGAAAAAGTATAAAATTTTTTCCTAACAATATCTATTATTTGCAGCTAATTTGCGCAGTCTGAAAAAAAAAAATAAAGGGAACCCACCCGTGCAAATATTTCAGTTTGAATGGTCGGACAAGCAGCAAAAACATTTCTTTTGAAAGTTTTCCAGTGAATAGTGCCCTCCGTTGACGATCTTCGTAAGAAATTTTGAGACACTCAAAAAATTCAATTGTATTCAATTTTAGAGTGTTTTTGTTTGTTTTAATTGTACATTTTCTAAGGAAAAAGGCAGAAGATAGATTATCAATACTTGCCAAAACTTTTGTTGATATTAGACAAAAGTATGTTTACATTTATGGTGGCTGTATTTCATTTTAATTTTTTTCATTTCAAATGAAAAAAGCAAAACTATAAGATAATCAACATTCTCGGTAATGCCCAGATGTCTAAATTCTGTTTTTTATTTATTTTTTAATTTTGTTTTTAATTTTAGGCTTGATAAAGAAAAAGACAAAATTGTGTGAAAAGCAGCACTTTCTGTGATGTATAAATCAAACCAACGCTTATGTAGTTGTTTTGGCGGCTATGTTTTAATTTTGCACATTATAAAGTAAAAGATGAAATGAAAATATAATTAACACCCTCAGAAATATCAAATTGTCTAGATTAGATCAAAGTTTGCAGTTGTGTTCGTTATTAGATATTACATTTTATAAAGTAAAAAACAAAAAAATATAATCAACTCCCTCGGTGATGTCTAGACGATATTCATTAGTCTTTTCATAAATAATTACCTTCAAAAAATCTATTTAATCCTAAAAGATTTCCTCAACAAATGTTCAATAAAATTTGCTTAATACCTTCACCCAAAATGATTTTAATATCCTGCATTTAAATATTTCTTAATGGCTAAATGGGGTGGGGAGATATTTACCAATTTCTGACACAGAGTAAACACATAAAAATAGGTTTAATGTTTGGTTAATATTTAGTTAAATCCACAGAATTTCCGATTTTCAAACAGGAGATTAGTGATACAGCTGAAGTAATAATGCAAGAGTAGAGCTTTTCCCAGAAACTGACAGTCGCTGAGAAAATTTAATATATTATTTCATGTAAATGGAGGTTGATGAAAACTTCGAGGAAATCCCGTCATTTACGCAGAAGTTTGAAAGGTAATCCTCTTTTATATTTAATCCTAATTAAACGTTGGTTAACAAACGCATATCTAAAGGAAGGTTACTTTAAAATAAGACTGATTTTAAAATGCCTTAAATACTATATTTCTTTCGACATTCTTGACAGGTTAAGTCAAATTGAATGAACAATTTTGCATAAATCTTGCAATTAATATGTTTTGATTAAAAATTACAATAATCGCTAAAATTGTAAAAAAATTTTTTAATTAGTTTTCAAACTAAAGTAAAATAGATTTTTTTTTGAGAAATAGGTCTAGGGTTTTAAGAAAACCGGCTTTTTTTTCATTTTTTACGAATTTAAAACGAAGTCTTTTAGTATGAAAGTGGCGTCTGAATGTGTGCTTTCCGTTTTAGGTTTTTACCACTTATTTTTTAATAAGAAAGCACCAGTTTGGTCTGCATGTCAGATGTCAAGAAGTGTTAAGCATTAACAGCGAAATACAAAGTGCTCCGTAATCACAGCCCTTAATAAAGATTTTTAGAATTCTTTATCAAAAATAAATGAAATGCTTGCCATAAAGGCTCAAACTAAACCTTAAACGAGTAAGGAAGAAATCTGATAAATCACTTGAGATAAAAAAATCAAACTCAAGTTGATTGTTTCATGAAACTTATATGTGCTTATAAAATTCAGTCTTTTATCTCTTTCTCTTCTTTCAACAATCAGATTTTAATTCAAATTTTTTTTATTTTTATTTTATTGAAACTAGTCGTAAACGCTGTGTTACTTACTCGTAATATATAATGGTGGTATGCAGTTAGACTACTATAGCGAACCATCTGGAGACAAAGCAATAACTCCTCTGAAAATGATGATTCACTATTTCTAAATTCCTTGAAAAATTTAATTTTTTTTAAATATTATAATACGTTTGACAAGGAGTCATAAAATATAGATTAACGGTGGTCATAGTTGAATGAAAACTTATCGTTTTATTTTTGATAAGGAATGTAACTATACAGATTGAGGATCATTGTAGATTTAATTTTTCTTTTTATATCTGTGTTCGTTTTATTTTTGACAAAAAGACTAAAAGTATAGATTAAGGATCGTCATTGCAGAATGAAAACTCATACATATGTTTTCGTTTCATTTCTAACCAGGAAGTTAAAGTTATAGATTAAGGGTTATCGCTTCAGAGTAAAAAAAATATTTTTCTGTGTTCGTTTTATTTTTGGTAAGAAGTCTAAAAATATAGATGAAGGGGATTTCGGAATCAAAACTTATATATTTGTTTTCGTTTTATTTTTGACAATGAGTCTATCCAAGAAGGATTAAGAGTGGTCATTGTTGTACTCAATTTTATATATTTTTCGTTGTTTTATTTTCAACAGATCCTTATCGAATAGAATAAGGATTTTAATTTCAGATCTAAAACTTTATATGTTTTTTTTTTATTATTGACAAGGAGTCTAATATTAGTGTAGTCATAACATAACTGAAATTTATAATATTGTTTTCATTTTATTTTTGACGAAGAGGCTAAAAGCATAGATTAAAGATGCGTCATTTCAAAATCAAAACTTATATACCTGTTTTGGTTTTATTTTTGATAAGGACGTTAAAAGTATAGATTAAGTGTGGTTATTGCTTCAAGAAAACTTAGATATGTGTTTTTGACAAGGATTCTAAAAGTATTATGGTGGTAATTTCAGAATCATATTTTTTATGCGTGTTCGTTTTCCTTTTTTCGAGAAGGCGTCTACAAGTATAAATTAAGGATGGTTATTTTAGAATAAATTCCATATATCTGTGTTCATTTTATTTTTGACATGGAGACAGATTTCGGCTTTTTTGTTGAGTTTTAAGAGCGTCAAAAACTTTATGTTATTAGCCACAACTAACGTAAAGTTAATTTTACCAATTCCTTGTACAAGAACTTTTTTAAAGAGTCCAAAATATAATGAGGTTTAACATAAACCCTCCTCTCTAATATGGAATAAGCCGAAAATTGAATTTCAAGTTTTTGGAATAAGGTATCTAGTTTCGTTAAGTTAAAAAAAAATCAGGTATTTTTATTTTCTACTGTTATAGAGTATCTTTATCGCTGTGTACTCGAGCAGATCACAATGGAAAGTCTTAACTTTATTTTCTAATTTTTTTAATGAAAAAGCAGACTGCGTTTATGATATGTTACGGTAAAAAGTATTTAATTTTAAACGTTGTTACCCTGTAAATATCTATTGCTTTAATAAATAGTCAAACATCTCGTAAATAGTCACTTAAGATAATCAATATAATTCCTTTCTCTTGAAACATCAATAATTTCATTAATTAGTGATAGAACCAAGTTTCACCATCTTTATTGTTAATAATATAAACCAGTGATCTCAGATAGCTTAAAATTTGCTTGATATAAATTTGCTTACATTACCCTTACACGCCATTCATGTTGATTTTATATATGCTCACATTAGATAAAAAACTGAAATTCACTAATTATGAAATTAACAGAAACTCGTTTTTGATTAAATTGACCTACAAACTACAAAAAACACCACCTATGCTATCTTTGAAATCATTGAAAATAAATATAATCAATTTAAATTGCATCAAAGAATAACACTTATTTTCTGAGCAAAAATCGTTTTTTACATATATTTGGAGAAAAAGAAAATATTAAAAACTTTTAGCGAATTATTGACTTAGGGATTAAAATTATCCTCTGTCTGAACGTTTGAATTCTGGCGCAAACTGTTCTAGTTTCTAGAAGACACAAATCGGCACAAACTCTTCTTTTTATTGTTTTACCTAAAATGATTATTGAACTTTGAAATACTTATTAAACTTTCATCTGAAATACTTCTTATATATTCAGCATTAAAACTTAATTTGTGCAAAAGCACAGACTCGAAAATAATCAATTTCATCTGCCGGTGTTTAAAACTGAGAATTTTCACTTTCCATTATAGCAGAAAGTGCTTAATATCAATAACTAAATTATTCTGCATACAAATCGCTATTTAAGACTCGGCAGTATTTGATTGGATTATCTTTTCCAAACATGTGTTATTTGGCAAGATAATTGGATTTCGAATCAATAAACTCTGAATCAAGCAGCTTAGAGTTCGATATTACTCCTTCTTTTATCATCCAATAAAATATCGAAGATATTCCAAATTACTCATTCTGAAAAGAAAACATCTATTTTTAGTGCTGCATAGGGTTTTATGTTTAACAAATTGCAGAACGCTTTTTTAATTTGTTTTTAATCTTATCATGAATTATTCTTCAAACAATTATGTCTTAAAACAAAAGGATATAGTTACCTCACGAAAATAAAAAGCTTTTGAGACTGAAACTCTGGTTAAAGTTTAACTTTCGTTTTTTAAGACTTTAAAAAATTGACTTGACATAAAATGGAAAAAAATTCTGATAGTTAAATTATTCTAAAAGTCAAATCAATAGAATCAGCTTTTGTTAACGATTCATAAGGTTTTCAAGTTGTACTCCGCATTATTTTGCTATATGTTTATAATGAAATAGAATTTATTTTATTCTTACTAGTCATAATTTCGATGGTGCAAAAATATACTTAATATACACTTTCAGTTATGTATTTTTCCCACTTTAATTTTTATTAGCTTCTAAGCAATATTTTTATGCTTGAAAAATTATAAAAAGTAAAGTAAATGATTTTGTTATTATAAATATTTGTCAAATAAATCATCTTAAGAAACTGAAGTGGTAAGATATTACTTGGTTAAAAACTTCATTCTCTTCTAAATTATTCTAACTAGAAATAACAGTAGACATGTTTCAAGCGCTCAAAAATAGGCGCCTATATTTTCAAGACTTGTCAGGCGTGAAAGAGAAAAAAATAAAAGTGATTTGAAAATTAAAACGTTGAGTTTCCAATGAGAAATGAAAAAATGGTGAGTAACAGAACTAGAAAAACCACAATAGCCGGTAAAAAAGATTGAAAACTAAGCAAGAATAACCACAGTGGCTGAGAGGGGTCTTTAGGCAACTATTGAGAATGGGCGCGTATTTTTGAGCACTTGAAACATGTTGACTGTTATTTCCAATTTGTGTGTTTTTGAAGTGAATAAAGTTTTTAATTTATAGTTTGTAAAACCTTTCGAACAAACTTTTATTATTGTTCCCAATACTCTGTTAAAATTTCAAAGTAATCTATTCGAAATTTCACTTTTTTGTTTTGACCTTATATTGTCCCTTTAAATACCTGTATAACATTGTGCTTTTATAAACAAATAATATATTGTATCCTTATGATATGAAATGACCACCGATATTAAACTCGGTTGCATGAATATTATATGTAGAGAGACGAATTAGCAAATTAGCCAGATTAGGTTTGATGAATTGATATATTATGCAATGGAGATGACTCCACTTATAAGGAGGTTAGCTATTGCGCATAAAATAGTTATTTATCGGATTTATATTATAGTAAATTATGTCAAGTTTTATAATTATTTGGTTAAAAAAAATTGGTTGAAAAAATTTATAGGTTTGATACGTCAACTTTAACAGCTTATTTTTTGGACATTTGTTAATATTTTTCCGATTTCTTTTTCTACTGAAAAGTGACATATCTCACATACTTAAAGCAATCATCTTTATCTCTGAAATATTGAAAAACACTTCTTAAAGTTATTTTTACGGAAAAGAGAAGGGGTCGGAAATTCAAACTATGATGAAATATGAGTTCTTACGTTGAACTGACGTAGCGCAGACCTCACGAAACATTAACAGTATAACTGGGTCTAGTATTAGTTGACTTTAGATTTGGTTAACAAGTGTGAATTACCTAAGCACGCTAATTGGTTTAATATTCACGAAAAGCTACCGGAGAGGGTTATGTGCTCTAGAGCAGGTATGATCGGGGATTTTTAAACCCGGCTAATCGTACACAATAGAAATATACTGCAACTATCTAGACGATATGATGTGAAAACTAAATTGAAAGGAAACCTAGATTGGTCAGCAAGTTACTTTGTTTCATTGTATGGCATCGCCAAACCACGAATTGCACAAATTATTGTGGCAAAACTACAGGAATCGAAACTCCTTCCTCATCCCTCACCCTAGATCTAGATCTAGCATCAATAGATCTTCATCAATAGATATAGCCCTCATTGACTGAATTTTTTTTCTGAATTCGGAGAAATTTTAGGTAGGAAAATAACTTGATTATTAAAATACTGTAACACTGGCTTACCAGGAATTCAGTGATTCTCGTCCACCAGGATTTGATCCCACTTAAAAGGCAAAACCTGCTGCTTAGATATCAAAAATGTTGAGAAAATATGGGTGCATATTTTGATGAATAAAATCGATTCTTAAATCTGTAAGCTATCTAGCAACTTTATTTTTTGCTCTAGAAATTTTACATTTGACGACTTAATGCATTTTTACTCAAACGTAGTTTTTCAAATATATACTTAATTTCTTAGTTTTTTATCATCCCGCAGTGAGCTGATCATAAAGACGCTGTGCGCAATAGAACACCGAAGTAAAACATCACTGGATGCTGTCAGTGCGCTGGTGGGTGACCACTTTGATCAGCCTGCGTAAGAACCAAGAATCCTTGTTATCGGTCCTCGTAAAACTGTTCTACCGTAAAGTGATAGACTACGCGTGCAGGTCGTCGGCTACCAAATCAGGGGAGTCATCCCCTCTGCAGAAGATCAAAACTGCGATGGCATGTCTTCGGATCATTATCGGGGATGTTTTCCAGACCGTCGCCAATAGCTCATTGTGCAGCTCTAGTGCGACGTTAACTAAGTACCTACCTACCAACCTCGCTTTTTTATTAAATTAAGGCAAGCTTGTTTCATCTGAACAAATAGTTAAAAAGGAAACAAGATTAGTGAGATTTAATATTCAAAAATAGTGGGATTTAATATTTTTTAAAAATGCTTCTTCTTTTATACTTGCTGAAGAATTCAAATATTTTTTTAAAAACAACCAGATTTTAACCCTATAGTGTATCTGAAAACATCATAGAGAAAGCATATGAAACTCCCCTAAGGTCATATTCCCTTTATATGTCTTTATTATTGCTTAAAATTTTCGAGTAATTGTAGGAAAAGGTTTCATAGAAAACTATGTTTTTATAAAAATTGTTTGAACTGGAACAAATCAACTCGAACTTTGAAGTTTAAAAATAATTGTGTAAATATGCTTATGGGTAATAAATAATTTTATGTCTATTGTTCTCATTTCTCCTTAATTAAAAAATTTAAAAGGAAGAAAAAATTAAAATAACTAAAAATAAAAACAATATCTTTATTTTAAACGTTGAATAGAATTTTTGTGTAGGATCGTGTATGTGTATTATCATGCATGTGTATTTTTTTTATCCAGTATTATTTTTGTTGCACTGTATTTAGATGCCTTTAACCATTTAATTAAAGTCCATGTTCCTAGCTAATATGAAAACCTTATGCACATTATCAGTTAAATTGAATTATTTCTCTGATTATTAGGAGTTATTCAGTAATAATGCATTATTATTGGACACAAATGAATGACAGCCCAAGAAAAATTATATGATCATTCAAAAACCAAAAAAAGATTTAAATGACCATGGTTGTCAGAAGCATGAAAATAATTAAATTTATAACGATATTTTTAGGAAAATTATTCATTTTATTCTTTATCTAATGATGTTTACCAGCAATATTTATATATCAGCAATTCTTCATATTATTTTATTACTAATTACGTTTTTAATTAAGATTATTATTCGAAATTATGTAAAGGTTCAAAATTAAAGGTGTCACTCCTTTATTATAAGTTAATCGTGTGATGTTATCAAGTGAAACATTTTATCAGCATTTTGTTTCCGCTTTGCAATTAAACAAATTTCTTAGTTATATTTACTTTCATTGTCAGTATTATATAACATTGTGCTCAAAATAATCTACAGTTAAAATAATGAATACTAACTTACAATTTAAAACTCTCAAATAATATTAAAACTTTCCTGCACTGTTTTAACTGTAGCTGTTGCACTGTTTCTAAAAAACTTCTATGGTAAAAAATATTTAACTAGTTTATACAGGGACCAAAAACTAATTAAAAAAGAATAAAAAAAATGAAAGTTTGTATGAATTGTAACTAAGAAAATTCATTTGGTTAAAATTTTATATCAGCAGAATTTGAAACTAAAACTGTGTTAATACAATGTGTCATTAGTGCAAAATTTTTGCGACCTTTAAATTTAATATTTTTTCATTAATTTTCATATTTTTAAGAAGAAAAATGACTGCAAATCAATCATAGAGGCAGATGAGCAAAAAGAGCAGGTGGCCAGGGTTCCAATCATAATAAAAAAGGAATTTAATATATAATATAAATGTATACAATTAAAAATAATAATAAGTAATAAAAGTAAGTATTAAATAAATTTGAAGCGTTTAGTAAAATTCGTAATTTAAAGAAAAACTGATAATTTACTTTAGCATTCAATAAGTTAAGTCATTAACTTAGTATTAGCATTAAATTATTTGCCATAAAAATTAAATTTTTATGTATTTTTAATTTTTGCTATTTTTTGATTTTTCTTTAAAATTTAATATTTTTATCCCCCATTAAGAAAGAGAAGAATTATTTTTTTTGAAAAAAAAATCGCTATTAATGTATAAAAGTAGTATTTAATGTATAATGCTATATTTTTATGCTTAAGATTGACTAATTTTAAGCACAATATTTGATTAAATCAATGCTTTGAACTATGAGTCATTACTATACAACATAACAAAAACTATTTCCTCTCTATTTTTCAATTTATTGTAATGTATTCTTTTAATATTTCTAAATTTTATTTGTTTTTGTTAAAAAAAAAGAACTAAAATACTTTAACAAAAAAATCACTCTCTAGTCTTATTTAAATTGTTATTTTAATTTAGTATTTTTGCAGTATCAGATGGGTTCCATATCACTAGTATACTAAATAGAATTAAAAACAAGAAAGAGCTTAAAACACCGAACAATGACATACTTGTTCATCGCATATGGTATTAGGAATTTATATTTATAACAGACTATTAGGGCTGAAGACACCATTTGGCTTTATCCCAAATGATGTCTTCCATGTTGTTATTGAAGGAAAGTTTTATTATGTGTCACATTATAAAGCTGTAGAATGCGTTCGTAAAGAGGCAATGAAAACTCTTCTCGAGAAATATTATTTCATAAAGATGGTCAGAGTCATGAAGATGACCCATCATCTTACTGAACAGCTCGGTATGATCCTACTATGTAGCAAATACTTAAAGGGAAAAGTAATGGGGATACATTTGAATTTCACTTTACTTCATTTTTTATATTCTTCTTCTTTGCTGTTTTTTATGATGAAATAACAACTTTTCCCCGTGCAATGATTTTTTTACAACAAACAATACTTTGAATAATACATGGTAAAATAGAGAGTACACAGAGAAAAAGATTTCGCTAAAATTACCATACTGTATTGGAATGACATTTCTGGTAAAATGAACCATAATTCAGTACAATAAAACTAAAATGCACAGTATTTAGACCATTCATTAGGTAATTTTTCCGTTCATATGGTAACGGTTTATATGGTGTACGTTGATATGGCTAACCGGAAACTCTGCTTTTCAAAATATAAATACTTATTTCCACACATTTAGTAAAATATACAAGACTGAAAAGTATATTTCGTCAAAAAAAAAAAAATGATTTTTTTTGCCATGCTTTGACTCATCGCGAAAAAATTGTCAAATTTTACAACATTTACAGTAATTTTACAACATTTACAGTAAAACCATAATTTATTGATATTTTTACCAAAATAATTACTAAAGCGCTTCGGTAAAAATTACCGAGCATTTTGGTGTTCCCATACAGCCAGAAACACTATAAATTTTACTATATTATGGTGGCTTTGATCTTAAATTTCTTCTTAGTGTAGGAAAAATAGACTGATTTTTAGTTCAATTTTAATATAATTACAGAAATGCGGTTGCTTGTGAATTCCATTTACTAAAACGAAATTAATGATTAACTAGGCATACTGCGAGTCTGGTAATGGCTGGGGATTAAAAACCTCAATTAAAAAAAGCAAAAAGAGATAATTAGTGACAAAGATCGTCAACTAATGACACTTTTGACTAAGAAAAAATATGCGTTAGTGTTTATACAAAATTTCAAAATAACTAGCATTTGTGGTAGTAACGTGTTACAGTCTGACTACACCCTCCCGTGGAAACATTTCAGTAGTCTGACAGCTGACATGCTGCAAAACACATTAAGATTTTTTTTCTATTCCTAAGTGTCATATTTTCAAGAGATTTTTATATAATTTTGAAACCATTTGAGAATATGTATTCTAGTTTCTAAAGCAAAACGCAGCAAACAAGGAATTTCCTTTCCCGTCTTTGTTAACCCGAATTTTCAAACAGTTGCTCATATTGGTACACCTGGTAAACGGCTCATTATTTTACTGAAATAGCAATTACAGAATTTTTTCTTTCAAATTTGTTACAGTAAGTAACTTTTAAACTAATTTGCTGTCTATACATATAACAACACTTACACTGATTTGTGACATTAAAATTTTCTCAATTTTTTTTAAATAGTACTATACACTAATTTGTAATTAATTTGTAATTAATGTGTTGCATGCATTCTACTTTCATCATTTAATTATTATTTAAAAGCAATAAATGTGAGACAATATATAATATTTTGTATTTATTTTTAATATTTTCACTAAATTATTTTCGAAATTGATTGATATCTTAAAAAAAGAAATTACCATATGTTACAGATGTAGGATAAGATAAGTCATTTTTAACGCCTTCCTTAAAATTGAATTGAGTAATTTTAATTTATCTCGTAATTACTTTCATTATACTTAGGGAGTGTTTAATATGAATTAGAGTTACAATCATAATTGCTTTAACGATGCAATTTCGATAAAGTTTGCTTAAAGGCATTTTCGATAGTCATCAAGGTTATAGCGACTTTCGATTTAAAATGTAAATCATATGATCATTGTTATTTGCCGCAAAGATAATTATGTTTCATTAAAGCAGATGCATGTAATTATCGAGTCAAAATATTTCTTAATTAACCACAATGGGAGCATACATATATTTTAATATTTTCTCAAATGGAATAAAAATTTCTTGCAAGTTAGCATTTAAATACTGTTTAGGAATTTAAATTTACAAATTATTTTGAGCTATTGTGTATTGCTTCCTTTTAACTCTGATCCTGATTCCTTAGATTCATACATCGGTTGGTCCCGCAGTGGAATAATAATAAAGACACGGTTCCCAGTAGAACACCGAAGTCAAGCATCACTTGCTGGCGTCAGTAAGCGGGAGGTGATCAACCTGCGTAGGGATCGAGGATGCACGGTATCGGTCCTCGTTAAACTGTTCTACCGTAAAGGGTTCGACTTCGCGCTCAGGTTATCGGGCTATCAAAGAAGAAGAGCAATCCCCTCTGCGCAGGATCGAAATTGAGAAGGCACGTCTCAACACCTCCTAGAAGAAGGAAGGCCTCAGCACGGATCAATTTAGTAGTCCGATCTAACAAAGTTAACTGCGCAGTAGATGAAAAATAAGAAAGATGTCATTACGTTAGGGGTACTAAGCTGCGCAGTGGTTGAAAATACGAAATATGTCATTACGTTTGGACTACTAAAGGATATTTATGGTAACCCGTGCTGAGGCCTGCTCTTATCTAGGAGGTGTTGCACGTCTTCGGATCATCCTCATGGAATGTTTCAAAGACCGTCTCCAATAACCCATTGTGCAGCTCTAGTGCGATATAAATAAAGTACCTACCTATACGTCGGTTGCAGCTGTTCAGTTACACTTTGGATTCGGTTTAAAAAATAAAGGAATTCTTGAATCTAATATTGAAATAAACTTGTCTCGTAGGTGAATTTTTGAGTAAACCTTATCCTCGTTCTGTTACATACAGAGGAAAACTATGTAAACCGTTCACGACCTATGATTATGGAAGCTAAACATGCTTGAAAATTAAGTTTATTTAAGAAATTAATGTCTTTTGATATATAATTTTGAAAATTAAGTTATATTTTATTTCAGTTTTTTAATCTATAAATAAACATACCTCTTAGTTACAATGAGATTTTTTAATTTCAAATATGTTGTTGAATTTTTAAAATTCAAACTTTAATTGATTTTTTGGCGAGAAAGAAAGTTTCTCATTCTTCCGTGTAAAGTTTAAGGAAAAAAAAAACTATCGAACAGATAGGAATACAGTTCTGCACTCAAAATTTTTGTATTTGAATCTGTAGTTCGAATTTTTGTAATTTGTAATTTTAGTTGCTTCTAGAAAATTTAAAATGGTAATGAAAAATTTTATCTTACAATGGCATTAAAAAATACAGAAATCCTTCAACCCACTGTTTTAGTTTTGAGGAAAACGATGAATACTGATGTAGTATTTTTAGAAGATTATTTTACAATGTCTTAAGTAGTTTCTAAAATCAGTTAATTTTGTTAAAGCAACGAGAACTCTACACTTACCCAGATCTTTTAATGGGATTCTAACTTTTGATCAGTGTGATCAGTTCAGTGGTTTACTACTTCGCATATTTTGCATACTTCGCATATTTTGCACAGCAATCCATGCCTTCCTTTAGCAATATATACATTATTCAGATGTACATTTTAACATATATTGCTTGAAGTAGAGGTACACAATATAAGCCAAATGTCAATATTAAATTTATTTCAACTGGTGGATTACATCTCTTGCAATACAAAAAGCTCTATCGTGTCTAAAACAAACGCATGAGAACTTTTATTGCGTTATAACCAATTTGGTCTCATCTGTTTGCCATAATGTTGGCGAAAAAGTATCATCGCAAATAGTTTAAAAATATTTTTATACTCATGATCTGATATAAGGAGAAAAGTTTAGGGAATTGGTGTTTAGAGTTAGTAAAATGACTGTATTAAAATTTAAAGAATTGCGTTATTGTTCTCAAATATAAGCATTAAAAAGCCGGTTGGTATTGAACGAAAAGTTTCGAAATCAAGTATTTTCATTGTTTCAAAAGAATTATTTTTGTACTATTTCAAGGAGAAAAAAAAGTGAAATTTCCTTACTGTATGGTAATAATATTTCTGAAAAAAATAATAGAACTATTTATAGTATTAAAACACATTAATTTGATAATTTTTCCATTCACTTTTTGACGGTTTACTCGAAATACTGGTTTTTAAAATTAGAATTCTTATTATACTCATTTAATAAAAATTACAGAACTGAAAAGTAAATTTAACCGAATCAATGGTATTTATGCCCTGCTCTCATATATCATGATAAAATTACAAAGTTTTACCTTCCTTGCCAAATTTTATCACACATTATAAAACCGTATTTTAATGTTAATTTTAATAAAATAATTACAAGGCTCTTCGGTAAAAATTACTGAGCTTTCTGGTATTCTCATAGACCCAGAAACTCCTCAAAAGCTCCTATATTATGATAGTTTTGACCATAATTTCTTTTTCTCAGTGTTAAAACCATTTTCAATTGGAAAAAATGATTTGAAAAAATGCATTTCAAATTTGAATGCTAAATTTTGTTCAATAGAAATTCAGTTTCTTTGGTGCATCTGTGTGAACTGTTAAGGTACCATTGTACGGACTTTATTTTTTGATTATGGAATCTCATATTTTTTCTTACCTGCGCTACACTACAGCGTTTAATCTGATTAATTGATTCCTAACTTTGAGAGATTTCTGGAGATTAGAAACACAAAAGATTTGTCTGTTGAATAAATATTTTTCAGTGGTTTTCAGTTGGAAACTAAAATTTCCAAAATTGCTAATAAATTTCAAAGTAGGAATTTGTTTGCTTTACGCCTCTACGTTTTTAGATAGCGTCCATAAATATTTAAAAGAAGCTAATAATTTCAAAATATACACTCATAGTGCATTGACTAAGTTCTGGACCAACAGGCACAATCTATGATGGAAAAAAATATAAAAAACAAATTAATTATAAATTAATAATATTGGTCAGTCATTTTATTGAAATCATAACATATGTTTATAGAAACATGAACATTAAAAAAAAACTACTTTTTTTTGTCTTACGTTTTTTTATATATTCAATAAAACTAAACAAAATTTTAGATCGATTCAGAATTAATTACAGTGTAAAGTTTTCGATTTGAAATTTATAAAGAATTTGCTAAAATTTAGGCAATTTGTAAGTAATTAAAGTAGTTCTTTTATACTGCGCATGCGTGTAAAAATAGTACCTATTTTTGTTCCCATAAAATTGCAGTGAATCGTATTTGGCAACTAATGAAAACATTCTGATTTGAATATCTTAAAAATTTAAAAAGTTTCAAGCAATATCTTAGGTAGTTTTTACACTTTCTAAATTGAAACTCAAAATGACAATGAGTTTCCTATACATATTATTTTGTATCATAAGACAAAATTTAATAACGAATGATAATACCCTACAATAATCGTTCATACATCAAAATGAGATTGAATAAGGAAAGCAAACGTGTGAAAGAAAAAATACTTCATATTGGGAATGATCCCCAATAATGGCGGCGTTGTTTTTAAGATATCTTGCTTATAGTACAAAATGATATTTGTCTAAAACCCTTTATCATTTCGAGCTTTCTTTTAAAAAGTACGATAACTACTTAGGCATTGATTGAAACTTTTTAAAATTTTTAAGATATTCAAATCAGGCTATTTTAATTAGTTGCCAAATACGATTCTCTAGAAAATTAAGAAAATTTTTTTAAAATTTTTCCAGAGCATGCGCAGTTTAAAAGAACTACTTTAACTAGTCATATCTTGCGCAGTTTTAAGCGAATTTTTCTCAAATTTTAAAGCAATAATTTCGTAATTATAGCTTCAACTGCTTTTTGTTTAACTTTATTGGACATTTTTAAAGTTACAGGAAAACACGTAACACGAAAAAATAAATCTTTTTTATAAAAATATTTAAGCTAGGTCTGCGAAATTCTGTGCAAACATTGCATGTAAATACCAAAATAACTGTTACAAGTTACAAACCTATTGCAACTTTTTTTTTGGCATAGGGTGTCCAAAAGCATTCTTTCAGTTTGTAATTTATTGTCAGTAGTCCTTCAAACCTTTAAAAAAGCTCTAAGCTTCATTGATATGCATGCAAAATTGCATAACCTAAACACTTCAAAATTTATAAAATGATTCTTTATATAACTTTTTAACTTTTTTCTTTATATAACTTTTATATATNTGCTTATTTTATATATATATATAAATGAAAAAACACTGAATCTCATGTTGATGGTCCTTTTTACCATAAAATCCGTTTTTTTTACTGAGGGGCAATAGATATATACATAGGTAAAGTAATTCCAATAAAAGTTAACAATAGACTCTTTTGCAGTATGTTCTTAAAACATTTTGTAAATGTTTAAAAATTCAGGTAGTACTTGATAATAATCTTTCTCCCAGTATATTCTTAAAAAAAGTTCTAAACATTTAAAAATTTAAACAGTTAGGTAACAATTGACTTAAAAATCCCTGAAGAGAGCTTAAAAGGCATACATCTCCAATGTTTTTCTCAAAACTCCAAAGAAAGGATTTCAGATCATTCCATTAACTCGGGAGAGAGACGCTTTTTTTTTCTGGTAGTGAATAAAAAGTCAGGAAGCAATTAGAGACAACATGACCCGACGAAAATAAAAGGACATGGTCGCAGTCATTTCGAATTGTGTACATTTGTTCTTTTCCCAAATGACTGCTACATTTCTAAGGCAGGAATTAACCTCAGGCCCCTACAGTATTCCTTTTTACACAGAACTTTTATGGGTTTCCTTTTCAGTGTCAAGAAAAACCCTAATATGCAGCCCTTTGGATGGCTTTGGTTTCATTATTTGTTTGCAAAACTAACGCTGCATTCTCATTTCTATCCACATTCTTCGTTTATTTTTATGCTTTATTCTTTCAAACGGCCGTACTAGTTCCATATAAATGAAAGCTTATTTTAAATAGTAGCCCAAATCCACTTATGTAGGAAAAAAAGTGAATTTGAGGCTTTTTTTGTTTAAACTGGTATGAATTATTTTAATAAATGTGTGAATGGAATATAATTATATTATTTTATATAATATTTATCTCTTTTATTTATACAATTTTATGTAATTTTTGGCAGCTTTATTTTAAAATATCTTGAAATGTTTACTCATTTAACAGTTTATTGATAAATTATATGATGTTGCATCAAAAAATAGCGAAGAAAACAAGTCTTAAAATTATCTTTTGGGTCTTAAATGCCTGCAGAAAAATCAGATTTCAGCTGTAAACACATCATGTAGAAAATATAAGCAGAACGAGATTGTTATTTAGCTTTTGCAGTGTTGCTATTTTAATTAGAAAAATTTGTTTTTTGATGTATTTTTTAGAAAAAATTATAAATTTTGATGTTTTTAAATCACAACAAACACTTTTATGGTTTTTTTTTTACAAAATAACCCTTAACAATTCTCTTAAATCATAATGTAAACATTATGTAATTCTTTCAGAAAAATTATTAAAAAATTAAGGCTTGAAAAGAAACTTAAAAAGAGAAAGTAACATTTTCTAGAAATAAAGCTTTAACTTTTGTGAAAATTATAATTAATATAATTGTTTGAACAGCTTTAAAACTTTTATCAATTTTTTAGAGAAAAACATCAGCACTAAATAACAAAATAAAAATGTCTTTACTCTTAAGACAATCAAATGTTTCGAAAATTTGATTTAAAGTCTTGCATCCCTTTAAGTTACCCAAGTCTTACTGTCATGCAAGAAAAATATGTTTATTTTTAAATTGCTACATAGTGTCTTACGTTTTTAGCCAAGCAGAAAGTACTTACAAGTACGACAAAATGAGAAAAACTATGTATTCACATAAACTATGTAACGATGTAAAAAGGATTTCTCAAAATCGAGCAAAAATGTGTCAATAAAACAAATAATAGCTCTAAAGCTCTAAAACAAATAATAGTCGAATTTAAGAGACCCATGTATTCAAAATGTAAACAGCATACATTCATTTTTGAGCAAAATACATAGATTTAAAAGGGAAAGGAGGAAAAATATTTGTCTATATAAAGCTTCCTACCACTTCGTAATCTGGGGTGTATAACTATGGTAGTAAGAGCATCTTACTATGAATCCGGAGGTCCAAGATTCGAATCCAGCCGGCAGTCAACGATTTCTCCCTCCACATCACTTTTTAGACTATACATTTTGCTCAAACGTAAGTAATTTGAAAATTTGAAAACACCATAAAATCAAAATACATATATAGCATACTATATATGTATTTTGATTTTACGGTGTTTTCAAATTAGATTTATTTCTTTCGGAACTATTTTGACACATTTTTGCTCTTTTTTACAGTGCAGATTTTAAGGCTTTGAGTATAAAAATGAACAAAGGGGTAGATTTTTCAATTTTTGTCAATTAATTTAAAAACTATTTAAAGTGTTTTTTGTACCGAAAAATGGTTGATAAATACTGTTATTTTTAAACTGTATTGAATTAATGAAGTTAGTTTCTTGTTTTTCAAACATTTTCTCCTAAAGCATTTTTTCTCTTAGATATATGATAATCATTTAGATATCAATATCATCGGTAAGAAATGAGAATATCTTTTTCTGGCTTATGTTACACAAATATTTATTTTTAAATTTTTATATAAATTTTATGCAGTTCATATTTTATACAAAGCTTTCTTTAAAAAAAAGCTTTCAAAATCTCAACGCTTAAGTAGCATCCTGATTAAAACATATGCATGTAGAAAAGGAGTTTTTTATTTCTAAGTTTTGAATACTAATACATTTATTTCTGTTGAAAAAAAAAGAGATTGTTGTGAAATGAATTTAAAGATAATTAGATTTTTTTGCATCTAGGCACTTAGAAAATTAATACGGACAAGAATAAGTATAATTAAGTAAATCTGAAATAAAAGCTATGAAGCAATTATTATTTCCTCATTATATAACTTAGGGTGTTAAATTATATTTCCTTTCATAATTTTTTTTTTCACAAGCTAATTAACTTTCTTTGATAAACTAAAACGAAAAAATAAATATGCATGATTACTTAATCCAATTTGAAATAACCTATTCCAATTTTAAAATTTGAATTTTAACAACTTAAATGCAATTGAAATTAATAGTAAAATGGAAGAGCAGTTTTATAAATTTCATTGCGTTTTGTTTTGTTTTTCAATTTTCAAAGTAAATTCAAAACACGAAAATTGTTCAAGTAATCTAAATAAATGTTAGCTTTCTGTTGAAAAATACTTGATTATTACGTAAATAATACACAATAATATGCATTACAGTGTAATAAATAAAAATTTAGTACATTTTATTTAATAAAAACTTTTAAAGATTAGTTTACTTTTCAAACTGAAATTGTTCGCTTATTGCCTAATTGGTGGCAGCACTGGTTAGCTCTGTTTATTATCAAATTCTTGTAAGTTTTAATGGTGTATAAGATGATTTTCCTCCAGGCGGCACCACTGTGAAAAGTTTTAAAATAAATCACAATATAGTGATATTTATCTTACATTTTAATTAATCTTTTTAAATAATGAATTTTTTGGTTGAATTATGCTTATTTACATCAAATTAGTATTGGTTTATCAATTGTATGAAATATTATTTCATTCATGACTGTTTTCATCGCTGTACTATTTTTTTGTGACGTTCACTAGTGTTGCGCTGCTGCTCGTGAATTTTAGAGGTAACAGTACAATAGTTGAGGAGTTAGTTTGAACATGAGGTTAATGTGAAAAGCTGAAATAATTATAGTATGTTTTGCTGTGTGCAGAGTGTACGTTTCTTGGTTTTCCAGTGGCGCCATCTTATGGCCAAGAATTCGACTTCAGCCACACACACGTCACAGCCCGTTTCATAGGGCGGACGCATTCATACATCCATTCATTCGTCCACAGACTGTAATGTTTTACCTGAATCAGAGAGCGATCAATCACCAATTCAGTATCCCCAGAGGTATTGATTTGTTATGGGAACATGGAGGGTGGATTTAACGTGCGCCTATCACCATTCACAACACGGTTGGCTGGATTCGAACTCTCACAAACTCTTCGAACTCTCACTCGTTCGCACAAGCATGAGTCCAGCCCCCTGCCAACCAGGCTATCCCGGCCTATTATATTATATACCACTCAAAATTTCGCTATATAATTCAGCAAATCGGCAAATCCGTGTTACACATTCATATGTAATTGCATGACAACATTCTTAATTATTAGGAATTTGAATTAAAAACCAAAGTCTTTTAATGGTGAAGTTAATTCTTGTTCAGCTTCTTAATTGCTATCTTATATAATTTTTTATGTATATTTTTTAAGTACCTTACGAATAAATATGATCATTTCCTAATTCAGTAGTCACGTTTATAAAGCTTTTTAGAAAATTTGACAACTGTTGAGAGTATGAGATTTTTGTTTGACAGTTGAAAATTTGACAATTTAGAAAAAAAACAATGGCTTCAACGTTAATTACTCTAACATTACTTCCTTTTTAAATTCAAATTTTCATTTACCAAATGGCCCTTAGAATAGATTAAAAAAGAATTCTAGTGACATAATAAGTAGAAATAACGTAAAAAATTAATTTTATGACTTAAGTTTAAATTTTTTTTTATAAAAGCCAATGCGAGAAATTATTATTTGATATAATTATTATGTATACTCTTTGAAAGGTAGATTATAGCAACTTTCTTTCACAAAAACCTTACAAAAAGTCTATTTGGTAAAGCCTTCATAGTCACTTAAGCACCAAAAAATTCCCTATTTATCCTTTAATTATATGTGCTTTGTCTAGAGAGATTTTTTTTATGTGGAACTACTTATCCTCAGATTTGTCACTTGGACGTAAACACTGACTTGAGCTTCTTAATCAAAAGAAAGTTTTTATGCTAGTACAACTTAGCACAAAAGAGCTTATTTTTATGTATTCTGAAGTCTTATAAGCTTACAAAATACTTTCTCGAATTAATTATCTAAATATGTCGCATTTATATTTTATTTTATAATGAGAAGTTCTTGATTGAAACTAAAAAAATGTTAGGATAAGTCATAGATTATTTCTGCGTGAAAAGATCCCCAAAATAAATCAATTATGAAATGTATGGTCTGAAATGTAACAAAACCACTTTTCTTTTCTTTTAAAAATCATAGTCAATTTAAGTTATTTTAATTCATAAATGTTAAAATAGAAATTAAATTAGTTCACTTCCCTTTTTTTTAAGACTTTATAATACCGGGTGATTACAATTAAAATACAAAATGAATAAATAAATAAATTCTTAAGAGAAAAAAGCTGCCTTTCAAAGAAAAAAAAAAAAAAAAAAAAAAAAAAAAAAAAGAACTACTTGCTATATTGACCTAAATTTCGACCTTTGCATTCGTGATAAAGAGGGGTAAGCATAACATAATATGTACGGAAATCAACATAGCATTACACAATAGTTGCCGTAAAGCTATTGTAATAATATGTATTTAATGATTCCAGATGTATCAATCGTACCAGATGTATCAATAATATGTATTTAATGATTCTAGATGTATCACTTTCTAATAGCCTGGCCATTAAGACCACCTGATCTCAACCAATGGAAATTTTGATGAGGGTGTCATATGTTTTGTTCGGCGTCCAGTAGTGAATCTACAGGAAAAAAAGGCTCCTAAATACACATTGCATGACCCTTTCGTAATGTGACCTCTAATATTGATGTGTGTCAGCGTAGCCGAGTGGTTAGAGTCGTCATCCTGCAGAGACAAAGATGCCCAGTTTGATCCTAAGAGCTCTAAGAAAATATGAAAATCTGTAAATGTAATATAAGCTTTTATGTCTTATTTCTGTATCTTGAAATTTCTAGAATGTTCTAATTTGTCATTTCCTGTTCCGTTATTTAGTCTCGTAAAAGATCAGGCGTTTCAAGCCGAAACGCAAGTTATTTTGTTCCATGTGCGTTTAAAGGTTCTTAATAAATATCTCTAACTTTCTGGACTGTTGTTGCTGTTGTTAATTTACGTCGCACTAGAGCTGCACAATGGGCTATTGGCGACGGTCTGGGAAACATCCCTGAGGATCATCCGAAGACATGTCATCACAATTTTGATCCTCTGTGGAGGGGATGGCACTCCCGCTTCAGTAGCTCGACGACCTGCGCTCGAAGTCGAGCACTTTACGGTAGCACAGTTTAACGAGGACCAGTACCGCACACCCTCGGTCCCTACGCTGACTCATCCAAGTGGCTTTCTGGACTGATTTAGATTAACTCTACGAGACAATATAGCATAATCTCACATAGCATGATGTATACCAATTGTAACTTGTGGCATAGAAAACAGTGGACAACATATTGAACATTTGTAGGAAGTATCAACTATTAAGTTAATTTAAATTTTGTTTTTATATGTGTAGGTTGTTTGGTATCTTTGTTAGAGTCCCCACTTAAACTCTAAAAAGAAATGTAACTGTAGAAAAAGCCTTCCACATGAAAATGTTCCCGAGAACGGATTTCTTCATAAATAACACTAAGTTTAAATAAATAACTATCTTTATTAACATTTAGGAAACTTGTAAATTTAACTAAAACATTCTAACATATATAAAACTTAACCACTTTAACATTGAAGCAGCATAGAAAAAAACTGCGAAAAGGTAACCGGCGAGAACATGCCGGACTGCTAGCTAGAACCGACGGGGAGAGAGAGCAAGCTGTGGGGAGGCGGCCAAGTTATATCCAAAACATACTGTGCGCGTTTTGCTGATTTCGCCCTTCACGCATATCTCCATTCAGGTATGAGGTTTAAGTCAATTATCGACTGCAAGCGACGTAGTCCAACGTCAGAGATTCGTAGTTCGGACTTTGCATTTCAGACCGCAACGCCACATATGATTTAGCAAATATAAGATTAAAAATCATGCTAAACCAAACTATTTACGTTGTTGTTGTTGACGTATGCCTGTTTCAGGCAGAGGGGGTGCAATTGTTCTTGTTTTTCTAGTGGCGTCAACTATGGCCAAGAATTCGACTTCTACCACACCATTCGTCACACCCGCTTATCGGGCGGATCCATTCATACATCCATTCATTCATCCACAGATCGTAATTTTGACCTGAATCAGAGAACGATCGATCTCCAATCCAGTATCTCCAGAAGTCCTGATTTGTTATGGGAATATGGAGGACTTTTGCAACTCGACAGATTTAACGTGTATCAGTCATTTTACTCACTTGTCTTCGGCCGATGGGGTTCGAACCCATGAACTTTCGGACAAGGGCCCAGCGCCCTACCGACCAGGCTATCCCGGCCCATTATTTACGTTATTACTAGTAAATGGCAGCCCACTGTTTCTAAAAGCTTGAAGTATTTTTTTCTTATTCCACATATTTCTCCTTTTTTTCAGACTATTCATAACATTTCAAGTCATTCTGACAAGCGGTTATTTACTTATAATCGTTTGTAAGTCAAACTTCAATTAAAATCAAACAAAATAATTTTAAAATTCAATTAACATGTAAAATAATCCTGCTATTAAATAAAAAATATATTTGCGCATTTATTAATTAAAAAGAAATATTTTAAACAAACAAGTTGCAAAATAATTTTTGAAAGGAAAAAAAATTACATGTTGTTTATTTTTAATGTTTTTTCGATAACTAATTTCGGACAATAATTAATTTTTGAATAATTTTCTGTTTATCTCAGCTACAGATAAAGGAAAGCATAGCTCGCACACACAGCCAGTAACCTACATTAACAGAAAAGCAATTAACACAAATTTATTATATTGATTTAGTTTCTAACTGAAAGTAAAAAAAAAATGTTGTGAACAAATAGTTATAGATTGAACAAATTGAACAATTGTAAAAAAAACAGGCAAACTACATTGTTAAAATTAATTAGTTGAATTAAAAAATATCTGTCATTTAAATTTAAGAAACTAATATATATATATATATA
>NC_092204.1:92938665-92945997 GCF_043381705.1 Parasteatoda tepidariorum | reverse complement strand
TTGTTATTCTGAGATTTGATTTGTTAGTTACCAAGGATGGGCCCGAAATGGATGTGCGCAAGGTAATATTATACTGGATAATTTTAAAAATTGATCATAAATAGTTTTAGAAGATAGATGTTTATTTAGGAAAAAATATAAAATAGAAAAGAGAAACATAAATTGCCTGTTTTGCAAATAATTTCATCGGCGGATTTGCACGATATGGATTAGCACATAGTAAAATTATTTAAATTATCAAAGAAAAAAATTTTAATAGATAATTTTAACACGGATTTGCCCGAAATGGATTTGCACATGGAAAAATTAACAAAGAAAAAATTTTTAGTAGATAATGGCTAATATTATCTACGTAGACGTGGCTAATATTATCTACTAAAATTTTCATAAAGGTTTAAGTTGAGTTACTTACTATTAACTTAAAATGACTGTTTTTTAAACTTCTAAGCTAATATGTCATTTTCCTGGCATTCAAGATTTGGGAAATTTCTATATTATTTTTTTTCAAGAGCAAATTTCAATAAACTATACTGCTGTCTGTAAGATATTAATAAATGTAACACTCATAGTCTGAAAAAAAAGCAGTGCTCGAAAGCGTTTACAATTTCTTAAAAGTAAGAAATTGTGCAGTTTATTTTTAAATGAATGCGCATCACCGTATAGGTTAAAGGCAATCAAACAGGTTCCGATGTTTTTAATGCAGTTTTCTACAATAAATATTTGTTAGATTAGGAAACATTTTTGTTCTTTCGCTATTAAAATTGAGACCAATAACATGTTATATTTTTTCGAGGATTAATGGCAAGAATGATGCGATGATGCTGCGTTTTTTAAACACCCTGTATTTCAACCAAAGCTTACAGCTGAAAATAAATCACAAAATTTTTTTTCTCTTGTGACTTGTGAAAATTTTTAATCATTCTTTAGGTTTTAGAAAAAAATCCGAAGTTTAGTGGTGGCGAACTTAAGAACTTAAGCTAAAAGAAAACCAGAGATTTTACTTCCCACTTTTTCTTTTCCAATAAAATGTCAAAAACTAAAATAGCAAGACAATCTTAATTGAATAGGTTTAGCTATAATTAATTTCTCAATAGCCCTTCTAATGGCCAAATTAATATTGATGTTAAATGATGGGTATCGTATGTCCAGCTTCCCTTTGATGTGCAAAAAAAAAAAGAAAAAAGAAAAAAAAAATAATCTGTCTTTAATCAATAACGGGAGAATTTCAATAAATAATTGCCCACTTAATATTTTTACCCTTTGTTCCTATTTTTTTTCTCCAGGATTCAGGATTGGAAAAATGATCAACATTGAACTAAAGCGGAACTGAAAAAAAAATTTGATCCTTAAATCAATTTGAGTGAATTGAATGAATATAGTTAAAAGAAAAAATATCAAAAGCTTCTAAGTGCCTATTCCAGAATGAACTAATTTTTTCCCTTTAACAATACTCTTTTTTCTATTCTTTTTTAAGTGCTTTACTTTGATATCTTATTTTTCTCTCTTTCAAATATATTTTTTAAAAACTTGAAAATTATATTTTTTTAAATATATTTTTTAAAAACTTGAAATTATAATTATTTTTCGTAAAACAGAAATCTAACTTTTTGTACGTAAAATTTTTTTTGCGATTAAATTTTTGTATGCAATATCTACATATTTTATCAATAAATATTTTGATATATCAGAACAAAAATCACATTATTAAGCAAAGGAGATCTTGAGATCTTGATATGTTTGACTGCGATCAACATAAAATTAAAAAAAACTATAATGATATGTACCTGTAAATTAGTTATTTTTTGCAAAGGTATTTACAAAAAGTACTTATTTACTAATCCTTCTTAATTCTTCTTCTTTTTTATTGCTGCAATTTTCGATTTTGAATAAAGAAATTACTTAATTATGAGGCATATAACGATAAAGATTTCTACAATTGTTAAATGAAAATATGTAAGTTTATTTTTATAATAACTTTTTGGTGTAAACCTATTATCGGTCGTCAATGAAAAAATAATAAATATGAAATAAATTAAGGATCTAATACAATATTCAGAATGAAATTTTTTTCCTGAGGCGAAAAAATTTCTTATGGGATAAAATATTTGATGACCATTTATAGAAAACAAAAATTAAATAAGGTTTAAAAAAGCAAGTTTGTTTGTTCAGTTGCTGTAGTATCGATGCAAAATTATTGAATATTTTAAATTCTACCCAAATTGCATTGGAAGATAATCGTATGGAACCATATCCGTGCTCATCACCATTATCAATAAGCTCGACAGTCCAGGAAGGGCCTTGGCCTTCTTAAGAAGTTTTTCCCATCCCAAACTTTTTCCAGTTTTTAGTTTTTAGCACTAAAAAGTCTTTTGCTAGGCTATCTATCCATCTCAAATTTGGCCTACCTTTTCTTTCCGTGTGCGAACTGGCTGGCATTAAAAACTCTTTTGGTGGTACGGTCTTCATCTATTCTGATAACATTGCCTGCCCATAATATTTTTTATTGTTTTTTAAGTTAATAATGTCAGGTTCATTATATACGTGATAAAGATCTAAATTTGCTCACCAAATCTGTTTTAATACAATAAAAATTTCGGATTATTGTAATTGAAGAGAATTTCATTTAGAAATAACACTCTGTTTATTTTCAATCATTGAAAACCATTGCGAAGCAATCATGGAGTTTGGTTAGTGAAGTAAGCATGAGTCGGTTCCCCAAGGCCTTTTATATTCCTCCATTGCTAAAAGCAATATGAATGCATAATTTTAATTCTTTAATAAATTAAACCTTTCGTTCTTTTGGTTACGAAATGTTATTGGGAACCAAAAATGGATTTTTCAAAAGGGCTTTTTATGTAATAAGAGATTAAAGCTGTCAGGAATGGTGCGAAATGCACCTTCCTCACAAACACAAGAGAGACCACCTTATTTGACAGGCCTTTAATCTAATATTTAATTGCTCCATGTCCGGTCCAAAAGTTTGTGCTAAACCATCACAAAATGTTCGTTTTCCTGAAATACATTGGGAGTAGTATATAAGCCCCCGGGATCTGGTTCAATTTACGCGTGGCGGAAAGTGATTTAGAACTTGACACTTACCTACGCCGTGTCCTCGCGCGTGGTCTGATCGCCGGGGGGAGGGTCGATGAATCGATAGTTCTGTCAATAAATGCCTGATTCTGTCAATAAATGTCTGATTCTGTCAATAAATGTCTGATTCTGCAAATAATTGTCTGAGATGGCTCAGGAGATAGAGCGTTCACCATCCAATGAAGTGAACCGGGTTCGAATCCCAGCGATGGCTGATCGATACAAATCCGCATACAACTTGCAGCTACCACAGTGCTGACGTGAAATATCCTCAGTGGTAGACGGATCATAGGTTAGAGTCCCTTTCCTATCAGGCTAACCATGAGAGGTTCTCGTTGTCTTCCTTTCCATGTAACGCAAATGGCAGTTAGTTCCATCAAAAAGTCCTCCACGAAGGTAAATTTCTCTCAACACTTGATCCAGGAGTTCCCTTGTCTTCTGGATTGGGTTCAAAACTACAAGGCTACGGAGTTGAACATTAGTATTCGTAAACCCGAAAATTGGGTCTGCTGTTCAACGATGAACATAAAATAAAAAATAAATACCTGATTACGTCTGATCCGTGTAACTGATATCATGCTCTATTGATCATCCGTGTCCCTAGGAATAGAACAAAATATCATATGTGAATTGAAGCCATAAAGAATATTATGACAGGCTTACAGGTTTTTATTAAGGCCGAAGTTCATCAATATGAAAAATATTAAGAGATGCAGCCGTAATGTTTTTAAGTTTATCTATTTTATGCTTGAATAAGAATGATTTTCTATTACATTTGTCACCCTATTATCAGTTATTTTTTGTCACCCTGTGTAACTAATTCATTACGTCTTATATTTATATTTTTTATGCATACATTTGATACATATTTTATCAAAAAAAGAAAATAATTTATTTATTCAGTAATCTATTTATTCGTTTCCACATAATGGTTTGAAAAAAGAGAACATAAGTCTGAGAACAATTAATTTACTTTCAAAACCAAGGTATTTTAAAAAGCTTCATAAAATATGCACAACGCCGCAAGCAAACAAAAAATTTGCTTTATCTTATTACTAAGATATTTTTTTTCCATAAGCCTTTAGTAAAGCAGTAAAGAAAATTAAAAAAAGGAAAAACTTTTTTTTTTGCTTTACCTTTAAAAGTCTTTGATAAATTATTTCGTGACTACGAAGCGCTTCATATAGATGTAATCTTTTATTTTTTTACATGTAATAACGAAGATAACAGAATGAAAAGAAGCAACTACGAAGAGATTTGGTAAAAAAAATAAAGTTTTCATTAAATTTGTTAAAAAAATAAAAAAAGAACCAACTTATTTTCCTACCTCAAAAAAATTACACGATATTATTCTAACAAACTTTTTAAAAGAAAACTATTTATTTTATTTTTGCAAAACTATTCCTTAAGTTATACTAATTTTGCACAAATTTAGAAACTTTGTAGAATATTGTTCAAATTTTATGAAAGCTGCATTGTTCTTAGACTAGATTACAATTGAGTTGAGCAATTGTAAACATCATGAATATGGCAGAAATAGTTGCAAAGAAATAGATATTCGGTTGCATAAAACAAGAGCCTTCCTCAGTGTCGAAAAGCAAAATGACAGTAGAAAGTACGAGACAAATACGCAGCAAAGGAAAATAAGTTGAAGAACTTATAGAGGAAGAAAAATCTTGAAAATATAACAAAAGTGAGATACGAAACAGTTGAAAAACCTCAGGTGCACAAAAATCAAATTTAAATATCGATGAAGAAATTAAAGTAAAAAAAAAAACTAAACCTTATTTAAAAATGCGGTACTAGAAAAATTAACTAAATTATTTGAATTTTCTTTTAAAATACTGAATGATTTCCTGAAAACAAAGTCGGTAGCTATAAGAGCAATGCTGAATAATTTAAGCAGAAGAAAGCTGCTAAGAAGAAATTTTGGTCCGATTTTGTAACTTTGTTAACAGTTAGTATGGGTTAAAGGTCATATTTTCGGTCAAAAGTTTGAACTAAAGAGATTGAATCATAGTACATCAAAATTTGATCATTAAAACAAAGATTATAACTTATGTATTATTGATCATAATGATTTTTAACTTAATTGTAATTGTAAGAACTAAATTCTTTTAAATCATTAAAAATACATTAGCAATTTATGCCAACAAGAAAGAAAGCAATAAAACGAAATAAAATCAAAGTGAAATAACAAAAGAAAATTAAAACAGTCCACGTTCGTTCTGAATTATTTTGCTTCAAAACTCTGTTTGACAATTGTTTTGTCAACATACTCATGAAAAATGATTACAAAGGGTACAGTTTTTATACCATATTCTATTTTGATTGTTTTTCTCTCGATATGTTATTGTTATTTTTAAAAGGCTTATTTTTTGCCCTACAAGAAAACGTTGATTGATATATAGAACAAATTAAGAATGGTAAAGATAAAAAATAAGTTAGTAAACAGTTTAAATATATGCATCAAAACATGACTCTTTAGAAATATTTTCTTTGATTGCCTTAATTATATTTAAAAACATATACTTAAAGAATTGATTGATATAAAAATCCAAAGCTAATTAGGCAAAACGTTAAAATTTTTCAAATCAAATTGAAATATGATATTCTAAGAATTATGAGAAATAATTATGAGAATTATGAGAAGTAATAATCAATTATTTTTTCTTTTGAAAATACTGCTGCTTTGCGCGTTGTATAAAAAGAAAGTTCTGTTATTATAGAATTAAATGTTTCGTATTCTTTTACTTATGAGAAGTAAGATCATCCAAATGTTTGAAAGAAGATTTGAAAAATAATAAAAAAATAAGTACATTTCACACTACATTATATTTGTTTTGAGTTAAACAGAAAATTCAGGAAGGGGATGATAATTTAAATCAGGAAAATTGTATAAGGCTCAGTTTCAAAATATCTGCTTAAAAAATAAATTGCAAAATAATTTACATTTTTTTAAAGAATTGTTTTTGCATGTTGACTATAGTATGGCCCTTATAATGCTTTAACGTTTAACATGCAATTATTATTAAAACAAATAAAAAAATTATTTTATTTGTTAAACAATAACATGCTTCTGAACAATTTTGATAAATTTATTTGATATGATATAAAAATAATAATGCAATTTTCTTCCTTTCTGCTTGTTGTTGCTGTCGTATGCTATTAAGGCAAGAAGGTATATTTTTTGCTCCAGTGGTGCCATCTATGGTCAAGAATTCGATTTCTATTACGCATATATACATACGTCACAGTCCGCTTATTGGGTCGACCCATTCATGAATCCATTCCTTCATCCACAGATCGTAATTTTAAGATGAACCAGAGAACGATCAATCTCCAATTCAGTACTCTCAGACTTAAGATTTGTTATGGGAACTGGAAGGACTTTATGACCCGACAGATTTAGAGAACAATAGTCTGCACATTTACTGCACGGGGAATTTAGGGAGGTCAAGCTCACGACTTGGGCCCAACTCTCTATCAACCAGGCTGACCCATAGAGTAATAACCCTTCATTTCTGGAAGGTAGACCCTTCATTTCTGACCTGGCCCCTTCATTTCTGGAAGGTAGATACATTATTTACGTCGCACTGGAGCAGCACAATGGGCTATTGGCGAATGTCCAGGAAACATTCCTGAGGATGATTCGAAGACATACCATTTTGATTTTGATCCTCTGAGGAAGAAGGGGGGGGGGATCCTCCTCTTCGGTAGCCAGACGACCTGTGCGTGAAGTCGAATACTTTTCGGTAGAACAGTTTAACGAGGACTGATAACGTGCACTCTCGGTCCTTACGCAGAATGATCAAAGTTATCTCACACCCGCTTATTGACCGAAGGTCGTGACGCTTGACTTCAGTATTCGACTGGGAACCGCGTCTTTACGACCAGTCCACTGTGGACTTAGTTTCAGAAATGAATAATACTATAAAGTCTAAAAATATTAAAAAAATAATTGACTAGCAAAAGCATGAATAAAATTAAAACTATTGTTCCCGTCAAGTAACAATTTTCTTCTTACGTAGAAGTAACGACGCGCATGCGCACTGCCAAAAACAAAAAAAGAACTGAATATTAATATTCATTCGATGTTTAGAATTTCATGTAGCTGTTGAGCTTTAAAAATGTAATCTCTTTTCTTTTCTCTTATTAAATACTTAAAATATTCTTAGATTTGACTGTTGAATTAGAATTGCGTTGATTTCCTCTTAATCGAATTTTTAGAATTACTTTGAT
>NC_092204.1:92899515-92936238 GCF_043381705.1 Parasteatoda tepidariorum | reverse complement strand
CTGTTGGGTCAGCAAATGATGTTCCATTTTTAGAACATTGCGTTTGGCGGAGGAATTTCTTTACCGACTGTGGTAAGATCACTTTTGGTATGTTCCGGTACTTATCTTCGTTTGAAATAAATAGTATCCACTTAAAAGTTTTCAAAGTACGCAAAGAGGGGCAAAATGCATGCGTTCATGATACTTTTACAAAAATGCTTTCGGCTCTTCAATACTGTTGGGTCAGCAAATGATGTTCCATTTTTAGAACATTGCGTTTGGCGGAGGAATTTCTTTACCGACTGTGGTAAGATCACTTTTGGTATGTTCCGGTACTTATCTTCGTTTGAAATAAATAGTATCCACTTAAAAGTTTTCAAAGTACGCAAAGAGGGGCAAAATGCATGCGTTCATGATACTTTTACAAAAATGCTTTCGGCTCTTCAATACTGTTGGGTCAGCAAATGATGTTCCATTTTTAGAACATTGCGTTTGGCGGAGGAATTTCTTTACCGACTGTGGTAAGATCACTTTTGGTATGTTCCGGTACTTATCTTCGTTTGAAATAAATAGTATCCACTTAAAAGTTTTCAAAGTACGCAAAGAGGGGCAAAATGCATGCGTTCATGATACTTTTACAAAAATGCTTTCGGCTCTTCAATACTGTTGGGTCAGCAAATGATGTTCCATTTTTAGAACATTGCGTTTGGCGGAGGAATTTCTTTACCGACTGTGGTAAGATCACTTTTGGTATGTTCCGGTACTTATCTTCGTTTGAAATAAATAGTATCCACTTAAAAGTTTTCAAAGTACGCAAAGAGGGGCAAAATGCATGCGTTCATGATACTTTTACAAAAATGCTTTCGGCTCTTCAATACTGTTGGGTCAGCAAATGATGTTCCATTTTTAGAACATTGCGTTTGGCGGAGGAATTTCTTTACCGACTGTGGTAAGATCACTTTTGGTATGTTCCGGTACTTATCTTCGTTTGAAATAAATAGTATCCACTTAAAAGTTTTCAAAGTACGCAAAGAGGGGCAAAATTCATGCGTTCATGCTTCTTTTATAAAATTGCGTCCAGATTTTCATATTGGGTCATCAAATCTCAAAATCTTTTTCGATTTTATAATTGGGCTTTTATTTTTTTTTCGTTTTTTATTCACACTTGACTCTAGGATTGGATTTTCCACTTCATCTTCGTCAATATTACTTTTAAAACCAATATTCTATAAACATAAAATGAAATAACATGATCTAAATTTATTTAATCTATGTCTTCTGTATGAATTAAAACTCCTGATGCATTAAACTCTAGGTTAAAATTATCACCATCTTCCGAATCTGAGTCAAAAAATGTTTCTAACAAGGCTTTTGTTTGTCATATCGTTAGGTCTCTCTTAGGGATGGTATTAAGAGCAAAAAAACTTTGTAAATAAAACAAATAAATACGGAAGAAATTCTCTTTAACTCACTCGGAAAAAAATTTATTACTGAAGTAAAATAAATCACAAGAATCAGAAAGGAAAAACTATAAATAGAAAGAATATGTGTAATGTCATTGTTGAGAACACATTGAAAAACCCTTTTGATGTATTAACTCTATCACTGTCAAATAATCGTCACCTTATTGAAAATAATTTCTTTTCAATAATTAGAATTTTAACAAAAGAGAAAAACACTGAGTATGAAAGAGTGTGTATCTTAAATTACTTTCTGAGAATTTTCTCATTATCCATCTATTATCAGCTAAGTGCAAATTCACGTAGAAAAAGTTCAACCTAATCACGTTCACACCCTTAACCTCTTCAAACATCTCGTTATTTATTTTAAATAAGTGCAGTAATACCAAATTGAATAAAATCGCACACAATTAAACTACAACATAATGCAAATTTTAAATGTATGAAAACATTTAAAATTTGCACAATTCATTCAATTCGAACTCAAATTACAAGTTCCATGTTTTGAACGCTGGCATATAAGCAGTTAAAATATAAGCTTAGTTTCGTTTGCTAAAGTTCAAAAGTCAAAGTTAATGTCGTTGGCATATGAGGGCAGCGTCAACGAATTGGTATTTTTATCAGGATGCTACAAGCTGTATTTTGTTTACAGTTACGCTTTTGAAACGCGTTTCTAAAAAATTAAATTCAAAATCAACGATAATAGAAATTTAAAAAAGTAAGCTATGTTTTGAAAAGATTGGCGTAGTTGGCGTGATTAAAAGATGAATACCAGATATAATTGCTTAATTACGCTATAGTTTGATAATCATGAATAATAGCAAAAATACTTAGTTAAGATCTTAGTTACTTAGATGTTCGGTTTAAGTTACAAGAACGAAATTAAAATCGAATTAAATTATATGTTTGAAAAGAGTTTTACGGCCCCTTTTAAATAATTCAAAGAAGTAATTTAAGAAATAAAATTTAAGTTTATGTATTTTGTAAAAAAAACCCAAAGATAATTAGAAAAAACTATGTGCATTAGTAAAATTATACATTTCTCTTTTCAAAAATTCACCTTTAATTACAATGTTTGAAAATAATGTCTCCATACAGTTCAGAAACCACTTTAATTTTCTATAACTATCTCTTATTCAATTTAACGTATTGTTAACACGTTTTCTAATTACTTATTACTTTGAAGTACTAATTATTTTCTATTATAGTAATAAAAAGAAGCTTTTAATGACTTTCGAGTGTTTCAGTCTTTTAATTAGCAAAGGAACAAAACAATTTTAACTAACTATAGTCACCAAGATAAAACTAGTTAAAGTTTAAAAAAATAATTAGTGACTGTTTAAATGTTACCCAGGAATAAAACAAAATTGCAAATTAGCTTAGAGGAAGTTATTGTCATTGCTTTTCTCAATTTAACTCTATAACTACATAGGGAATAGGACTCAAAATATATAAATAAGAAAATAAATAATTCTTTTTATAACCCTGTCTAACAAAAAATATTTCCTAACATTCGGTAATAATTATGCAGATTTTTCATCATCTCTCATACTTTGTGCATGCAATTCTCTACAGCCATTGTTTCTTTTTCGAACTGGCGTCAAAGAACTGAAATATCAGGAGAGTGAGCTGTCATAACCATGAACGTTTATACGTACATCTTTACAAATTTCTAAACGATTATTTTTTCTCGTGGGGATAACTAAAAGAGATATCTTAAATCCCTTTGTAATATTGTTTTATGCTTTACTCAATTTGACACTATAAGCATGTAATAAATTGGGCTTTAACTAAATAAATAAATAAATAAGAACCTAAGTATTTCGATTTTAAGACCTTAAATCATATAAATATAGGAACTAACAATTAATAGGAATCAAACCGATTTTTCTTAATCTCTTATACTCTATATATGTAATTCTTTAACACAGTCCCAGCCATTTCGAAATTCACCATTTTTTCATCATTTTTAAAGCAATTCTTTCTCTTTCGCTTTGGCAACCAAGAACTGTATTTTCAGGCATGTGAGCAGTCATAAGTATGAATGTCTTAAACGTATTTTTTTGCAAATTTAAAGACATTTTTTCTCTCGAATGAATGAGGAAAACCTGAAACAAACTGAGCTATAAGTTCAAATAGCTATACCAAGTAGTTAGATCTACTAAGGAAAACTTATATTTTTTCAACACAATTGTAAATCTTGATAAATTGCAGATAGTTCATTAATTTAATGTAAGAAATAGTTTATTATTTTTTTCTCTCACTTTTCATTAAGTTTATTAATACAGGAATTTTTTAATTGCAAGATGCTCGAATATTTAGATAATTTTAAGCTGTTTAGTGAGGAATTCAAAAATTTGAATGAAATCGGTTAAATAATTCAAGAAAAATAAATTTAAAAAATATGATTTTTTTAAAAAAACTATTCAGTTGATTTCTCTTTCTAAATTTCAAATTAACTACATTAAACTAAAGTGAAATTCTGTGTTCCTTTCATTGCTGAGATTTCTAGAAATTTTTTAAGTAAAATAATTAAAAATAATAAATATTTTTTGAAAATCGTATTTTGCTTGAAATATTCAGAGAAACAAGTTTTACAATTGCGTGCAAAGTGTTCAACTTAAATAATTCTATAATAATTGCTAATTCCATAAGAATTGCTCTTAATAATTGCTTTGTTTAACTTAAATAATTCCAGAAGTATTTGAAAATAATCAAAATTGAAAATTAGCGTTAAAAGTTCAAAACAGTTCCTCTCAAAACAGTTGAGACCAGTTATTCCTAATTGTACAAATTTGAGATTTTATGAAAAGTTTGGAAATTTTGTTTTAATATTTTTTGTTTTGTTTTCGGAAATTTTGTTTTTGTTTTGTTCGAAAATATTGAGCTTTAGTGAAATAAAATATCCGGAATATTATAAATACCCTTTATATACCCCTTATATATAAAATATACCCTTTATATCATATTAACAAATTTATAAACTGGAATTGGTAATTGTAAAATCCAATTCGATATAAATGTTGGTTTTTCCTGAAAATCAAATTCATTTTTAATTTTATTAAACACTATAATTCAAAATAACAGAAAGTATGTTAAATCTTGCCTAATTCTGAATCGACCAATTGAATTTAAAAAAAATCTTTAAATACATGTAATAAAATTAGAGAATAAGATGCGTGATTAAAGTCAAGATAAATTTGATAAAATGCAAAAAAATAAAAAAATTCCACCATGTCCAGTTTTACAAAAGATCTTCTACTACACATACGTTTAAAAAAAAGTATCCAAAATTCGCATTAATGAAACATAAATAAATTTGTCTGAATTAAACGAGTTTAATTTTATTTGTTATCTTTAAAAAGAACTCGAAATTCGGATTATAATAAAAACTAATTAAGAGTACAGAATTTTTATAGGAATTAAAAATAGCACCATTTCTTAAAAATAAACATGAAATAATTAAATAAATGTTTGACATTATTATAAATTGATGAAATAAAATCTCCTCTTTATTAGCTTAATTGATTAGAATTATTGTTCACTGGAAAGAATGTTTGAAGGACTTAGTCTATCCCTCTTTTTGAATTAAGGGAGTTAATGTCACAATGCAAAACGTGTAAAAGAAATCTTTGATGTTCGAACAATAATTATTTTGAAGAAAGGAATTATAAATAATAATGAAAGAGTAATTAATTTTATTTTTCATAAGAATTTATTCATTCAATAACATTTAGTTCTCTAGTTAATTATAATTAGCTTGTTTTTCTTTATCTAACAATTTTTTTAATCAAAAATTCTAGTGTTTTCGTTAAATATAATTTATGCTCAAAGTGAGCATTTTAGAAAAATAATTTGTGATATTCATTAAAAAAAATATGATAGGATATTTGAAAAACAATTTCAAATTTTATGTGCAGTTATGAAACTGAAATTTCATTCATTTTTTGTAACCCACTAATCCCTTATACATACAAATCACTCCGAATTGGAGCATAGGGCTTCTGTTATAAGTTTCCATTTTATTCTATTAGTGGCCAGATATTTTACCTCTCTCCATGTCTTTCCTATTGCTCTTCAGTTCGTTTTCAAACGTCCGGCGCCAAGTATTTTCAGGTCTTCCTCTTTTTCTATTGCCCTGAGGGTTCCAATCAAAAACTTGTTTAACTTTACCTTTTTCAGGTTTACGTAGAACACAACTAACCCATTTCAATTTACGTTTTTTAATTTCCAAGTCAATTGGTTTCTGCTTTGCTTTTCCAAGGGTTCATGAATTAAAACTTTTATGGAACCACTTGATACGTTATATTCTTCTTACAATTGTTAATAAGTTTTTTCATGTCATTTCTGTTGCAGTGCCATGGCTCAGATACATATAGTATTATAGATTTAGCATTAGTATTGAGAATTCTAATTTTTGTTGAAACTGGTATGTTCTTATTTTTCCAGAATTTATTAAGAGTAGAGTAACTGCTTCGTAAGTCATTGGTAGTCGTAAATTCAAAATTGGGTCTTATGTTTAACGACGCTTATAATATAAGATAACAAATCGTTTCAATTCATTTATAATTTCATATTGGTTTCACTTTGTAATTAATCCACTGCGGTCAAATGCTACGAAAAATCAAATCAATATACTTTCATTAGTTTGTTTTATTAAATAATTATATATTGAGTTGTTCGGAAAATAATTTCCCGTTTTCCCAACAGGGGACTTGGTTGTATTTTTGACTGCAATATTTAGAACTAACGCAGCATTTACCATATATTTTCACAGCCGATATAACAATGTTATTGTAAAAAGTGATTTGTGTAAAATTCTGAAAATCTGTTTAAGGATTTATTCTACGAAGTAGCTTTTTAATTGGTACCATTTCAAATTTGAAAAGTTAAAAGCAACAATTTCAGCAATTTTTTCCTTTTTACTAACAAAGAGTTGAAATTGCTGTTAAAGCAAGAAAAAATTATCTGATGTGTATGAACATGTTTTGATAATACGCCAGTTTAAAAACTAGCTTGCAAAATCTTGAACCTGAAAATTTGATGTTAAAGATGCTCCTCGTTCTGGAAAGCAATCTGAGGCTGATAAGGCACAATAAAGGCATTAATTGAAGAAATAGTTAAATAGTAACGTGCAAGATAGTCGAGAGATTAAATTTATTAAATCATTCAAGATCATTTGAAACCACTAGGTAAGTCTCAAATGGGATCTTTGTGCCTTTATGATAAAAAATTTGTACCGCTGCATTGAAGTTTGTAATTTGCTTCATAAATATTAAGAAATTTTAAGAGCACATCATCACTGGAAGCGAGAAAAGTGTAGTAGACAATATTTGTTTCGATCCCTCCAAATCATCTGGATCCAATTTTTGCCATCAGAGAACAAAAGTTTTATGAGGATAGAATCATGCTATTGCCAAAATATCGGACGAAAAATTGGCAATATATAATTCAATAAAATATTGATGGAAAAAATCATGTTTAATTTTCAATTAAAAAAAACGAAATTACTTTCCAAACAATAAAAATTTAATAAAAAATTTAATAAAATAAAATTAAAAGCAAAATTTATTTAATACATTTTCATTTGTAAATATTCCTATTAGCAATTTTTTAAATGTAATTTAGATTAATAAATTTCAAAAATTAATAAATATTATGAATAACTAAAAAAGTAATAGTTTTAATTTGAAAGGAATAAAACGTTAACTGGTAATCTTAATGAAATGTAGATCAGATTTTTATTCTTGCTGTCTGAAAATAATTTTTCTGAAAAAAGCTTTTGCAAATTATCATTGTGAGTTCACTTTTTAAAGTTATATTTTTTTGCTTGCTAAGTGGATTTTGAATTTTAGTACTATCTTGATTTTCTTGATGGTACAATATTTAAGATGCACTTGAAATAAAACTCATAAGTTTCGCATAAAAATAAATAATAATGCTTTTAAGAAATAATCTTAAGCTGAATAAAAATATTTAAAAAGACTACATTTTTAAAAACAAGATTAATGTTTTCAACTGCTAAAACTACTCAAAGTGTTTGTGTACCACTTTGTTAGATTTAAATAAGTCCACTTAACTCAGAAATTCAACTACACTTTTTTTTTATTTTAAGTAAATTTAATTTAGTTAAAGCGTGAAATTTCTTTATTTCAATAAAGAAAAAAATAAACTTTTTGCACCTTTATATTTGAATTAGTTTATAATTATTTCCCAAATTTTATTTAAATCTTTTTAGGAATAGGATTGGCGCTTTCAAAGTGGTGTGTAATTTTTAAGATCAATTAAGAGAGAACAACACAGTAAAAATTCCACAAATTGCAAAAAAAATCTTTCTTAATAGTTTATTCTTTTAAGATAATTGTGTCAAAATATAGAATTAATTTACTCAAAAATGTAAAAGTTGCAGCACAATATGTCGAACATGGTGCAATACGCACTGTAGCATGTATAAACAGGTGAGCTTATGTTGATTAATGGCTATGCTCTCTCTTATTAATACATTTTAGTAAAATACTAACAAACTATTTTATTGAAATAATTTGTTTAAATTATGCAAAGAAAATAATTTATGCTATTTTCAATATAAATAGTTCTCTTCAGATTTTCTCCGTTATCCTGGTATCCGCAAATCTTACTTTTTCCCTTCGCCAGAATATTTCAACTTCTTGCTGAAACTTACTCTGGAGGGGAGAAAGCAATATTAATTGAAACCATGGTAACGGCAGGGGAAAAGCATGGAGAATAAGAAAATCGGGAACATTAAGACGCCTATTCTATTTAAGAAGAGTAAAATTTCAATAAAAATTTGAAATTATTTAATCGCTGCTAGCTTTTTCTGTCATTAAAAATTTTCTTTTAAATTTGTATGGAAATTAAGGCTGTTTTAATAGGTATAAAATAAACTAAGATAGATACGTATAATATATGTGCTAAAAAGCAAAATCAATAGAGAAAATATACTTATTTGTTCAGAATAAGCATAAAAAATTAACATACAATTATTAACGGTATTTATTTGTTGTTGTTTTCTAATCATTCTATGTAATTTTTACGTAGGAGAAACTGACCAACTGGCCGATGTTTTGAAATCACAAAAAAAAATTTCTTTTTTTTTAAGAAATAAAACATCTTAGAGTCCTTTTACAAACATAATGAATTGTAAAATAATTGTAATTCGAATTGTAATCCGAATTGTAATAATTGTAATTCGAAAATGTAAAGTAAAAATTTAAGCATAAATAATTTAATTTTAATGAAATTTTTATAACATACTTACATTTGAAATAACTAAATATAGTTTAGTACAAATAATGCTTTCATTATATTTTGCAACGATGCTAAGAAAATTAATGAATATTATAAGCTAACGAAAAGAAATTTAAAACACAAAACTAACAAATTTCTACAAATGATGATTAATAATCTGGTAAACAAAAGCGAAAAATTAAAAAGTTTAACTCTATTTCTATTGTTATTCAAACAAGCATAAATAGTTACAATTAAATAGACACAAAGGAAAGAATTAAACTGCATTCTCTGCTTAATGACGTAATATATTTATACTAAATAGTAGATACGCTTTTCGTCTTATAACAATACATAAATAGGTTTTTAAATAGTATTTACTACAAATCCCGGAACATTGCTGTGGTTAATGAACAGTTAATAATGTGGTTAAAGGGAAAACCGAAAAAAGAAGGAACTAAATTAAAAGGAAAGAAAATATTAAAACAAACGAAAAGAGGACAAAGCCAAAACGTTTTTTGATTAATCTTTCTTCTTACAATTATTTTTGGGCCCTTGCTGTTCTAGTAAACAAAATATTTATATGATATACGGTTTCTATTTATTTAGAGAAAGATATTTACAAATTGTTTTAGTGCAAATTAGATTTGAGGTTTATTCGCTCTTTTAATACATCCTATGAACCAGTTTAGCTGTCTCGTGTGAGTTTGTTACTTGTTCCGAAATTATTTTCTGATTAAGTAATTTTTTATTTGTATGGTGTATGTTGTCCTAATTGGGTTTATTATATTTGCCAAAATATACATATAATATCCGATATGGAACATTTGTATCAAACATTTGTTCCAGTTGTATTTATTAGTTATATCGAAAATATTGTTAGATTTGGGTTTATAATTTGTACCAACATGATTTTCCGATTTTTTTAAAATTTAAAAATTATAATATTTACTGTTCTATGTTATTCTTCTTCCCTGGTATTATCTTATTATGGATCACATACATATATCTCTTTTCTGCAATTTTTTTCTTCTGGAGCACATATAATTGCGTCGTTCCCTGCGATGTTTCTTTATAATTGATCTCATACAATTGTCCCTTTTCTGCGATGTTCTTTGTATAGTGCTTATTTTATTGCTTTTTCTAATACTGTTTAATTATGGAACAAATACAACTTTCTCTTTCACGCAATGTTCTTTTTAGGGTTTGCAATTTTCATGTATTATACATTGTTTTTTCTCTTATTTTTGTTATATAAGACACATACAATTGTCGTTTTCTTGCGACGTTTATGGTGCCACTACAATTGCTTTATTTCTGATATTTTCTCATTATAGAACACAATACGACTGTCTCTTTCCTGCGATGTTCTTCTCAAAGTGCCAATACAATTGTTTTTCTTTTTTTTTAATCTCATACTATCTTATTGTAAAAAAAATAACTGTAACCTCTACAGAAAAAAAAAACATTTAACAAAAAAATGTTTAAGGAGAAACACAGATTTTTTTATTAACCGTTATCCGTGAATTGTAGCAATTTATCGTTTTTTTTACCGACCTTTTCTGTTTATTTGACGGTTTAAACCTGATTTGTTGATAGAAAGGTTTATCTCTGTTTTTCACCCTAATCAAAACCGGATGTTAACCATCAGTTAAAATTCGATTTTTAAATTTTTGCAATTAAATTTTTACTTAGGTGGATTTTAAAATACTCTACCGGATAATTATGTTTCTTTAACTATAATGTTTTGGTAAGTTAATTTACCAAAAATTTTTTAAATGTGGGTTTCTATAATTTTATATGTTTATACTCTTAAACATGATTTCAATATACTTTTAAGCTGAAGATAGTTTCAGATTTTTTCATCATGATGGTAAAAAGAGTTTTGGCAGCTCAGAGGACAGAACACTCGACTCTCAATAAGGTGATTTAGGTTCAAATGCCAGCGTTGACTGGACATACGAATTTTACTCGCGGCTTTAACCGACCACAGTGCTGACATAGATATTTTATAGTTTTTTTAGTAAAAAAAATGGTTTTTGCTTAAATAGCAGAGTTTGTTAAAATAACAGAACTTATCTGCTTGAAAAACGATTCTTAAATAACAGAAAAATAAAGCGTTTTTGAAGACTTTTAATAGTTGTAAGAAATACACATGAGGTAGAAAATGAGGCTATGTTTTTCATCAAAAATAACCTCATCAATAAGCATCAATTTCATTCTCAATTACATCTCATAAAGTCAACCTCAAACCAACTTCAAGTCTAAATAAAACTTTTTCATACACCTTAATTTTAAATCTTGGGATGGTTAATTTTTTAAGGTTGCTGAAGTCAGTCTCTAATAAATCTCAAATTAGACTTAAATCCTCACAACCACCTCAAATAAAACTCAAAAAAATCCTTAATTTTTGTAAGGCTATCTTTCTATGAAATAAGCTGTTTTATACTGGCACACCAGCTGACAGTTATTACAGCATTTTTTTCCTCTTATATTTTCGTAATATGAAGCACATACAACTGTCTTCTACCTGTTATATTCTTGTCAATTGTTTCCGCCTATAAAGTTTAAAGCAATAAATTATGTTTCGTATATATACTAAGAAAAAGATTTCTAACTCTCTATGTGTAATAAAAATAAAAATATTTTAAGCTTATTTATACATCAAGATAGAGTTGTGATAAAAAATTATAGCTTTTGTTTTTTAAATAATGTGAAGTACTTTACATATTACGAGTAACGAAATTATTAAAGTTTTTATATACAACGTATATAACACGCATGAAATTGAAAATTTCTAGTAATTAGAAACAATTTTTATTCTTGCCATTTATTCTTGTTGTAATTTTATGTGTTTTATGTATGTTTAATGTATGTTTTGTCTGTAGAATGCATGTTCTACTCTCGCGTGCCCTTGAATAGGGTGGGTCGAGATAAGAATAAACAGTGTCAATAGTACATTAAGAAATATGAGTGAAAAGTTTTTTAGGAAATTTAAAAATATTATACTATGAAATGTCAATTACGAATATATAAGAAATAGATATATCACTCACGATTTGTTACTATTACTCGATCGATGTCTCACTCTTTTTCTTTTCTCGATGTCTCACTCTTTTTCTGTAAGAAAAAGTTTTAGACAATTTTAGGCAAGTTTAAGTGAAGATACGAATCTCAACCATAAATACTTAGCAAACACGTAGCCTGTACGTAACGTAAATTTAATTCGTGGCATTCACAAAACAAAATTACAAATTCACGTTGAATTTTTGTTTTTGCTAAAATAAAATTTATAATACTTACTTTCCTTGTGAGTTACTTTTTTAAAATCTTTTCTTTTATGCTGCATTTGGTTTAAACAGTGTTCATGCTTTAGATTCTATCCCAGTAAGATAAATGAAGTTATAAAACATACGCTTACATGATTACACATTTTATATTTACTTTCTTGTATTTTTTACAATTAAACAAATTATTGTACTAACATTTTTAAATTTTTTTTTTATTGTTATTATTCTATGTAATAATTTATTGTAAGCATAATCAAGATGCTTTAAAGAAAATCTAGGTTCAATTTTAGGTGTTTCGAATATTATTTAATCTTGTATTAAAATTTAGTTTTTTACTTTCATTTCAAAAATCCTTAGTTTCAAATTTTCCATGCATTAATTTAAGGAAATTGCCATTTTTCTTAGTTTTCTCTATTTATGTTAAACAATTTCTCCTCGTATGAGAAAAAAATGATGACCAGAATATGGTGAAACCTACTGTAAAATAAGTAAAAAATGGTATGATTTTAAAATAGGTGATAAAATGTGGTAAATTTGTAAAATTTTGAATTCTTATCATGATATCTTAGAACATGGGAAAAAATTTCTTCGCTTAAATTTACTTTTCAGTTTTGTATTATTTACTAAATATGCGGTAATGAGAACTAGAATTTTAAAAACCAGAATTTCCCGTAAACCGTTACCATATGAATGGAAAATTACCAAATGGTTTAAATACAGTACATTTTGGTTTCATAAACTAGAATTATAGTTTTTTTTTACAAGTAATGCCTTAACCATACACAACGGTAGTTTTACCATATTTTTTTCTTTTGAATCTTTTTAGTTCTAAAATAAAATTTTTATGGAATAAAATACAAAATTTTTATGGTTTTCACTTTATATGCATATAATAAATTATAAAATTTATTATATGCATATAAATGTAATTGTAATTGTAATTCTAGAACTAACTAGAAATTAATCATAAACAATGAAAGTAACATTTTATTTTAAGTAGCCTAACTTTAACTTTTAGTTTAGAAGTGAAAGTTAAAAGTTTATTTCCTAAACTAAAAAAATCGTTATTTAAACATGCGTTTATTGTTCACGCTTCAGAAGAATATTTATGCATTTAAAAAACTTTTTAAAAGATAGTCGTAGTTACATTATAAACATCATCAACTCTTTTAATCTCAACCTGTAACTGAGATATCAGTGTTACTTCTTTGAAAAATCTTGCTTCACGCCTTTTTTAAGAGACTTTCTAACACAGAACATACAAGTAAAAAGCATCCAACAATCTGTGACCTTTATCGTAATTTATTGACCGTTAAAAAAGGCCTTTAATGGCCTTAAAGAGTCTCACAGTAAGTCCATTAGGAAAAGAACGTGATTTTTCTTCCTAAAAACTAGCAGTTTTATGAGAGTAAGTTAAAAGAATATTTATGCGTCATTAAATCATTTAGCGAGAAACTGAGTTTTATTATATTTCGTTCGTATATCGTACCTGAATTGGAGGTATTATATTTTTCAACTTAATTCTCCCAACTACTAAAATTTTCAACTAAACTGTACTATTGTCTTTATTTAAAGGAAATTAGGGAGGATATGAATATAAATTGTTGGAATATACATTTTTAATAGAAAAATCAAAGTTGGAGCATAAATACGATGCCGATATGCTTAAAACTTGATGTAACTTTAATAAGAATTTTAATAGAACCCTGATTGCGCTTAAGTTGACCCATACATTTTCAGGAAAATCTGCTGAACGTTGAACCAAAATATTGACTTTTTGAGCCATAGCATGGTGCAAAATTTATGTTTTTGTTCAAACTGAACTATATTGTTGCGTAATCAAGTTTAAGATGTAAAAAAAAAGTTTATTAGAAAGTGTTTCAGTATTTTCGAATTTTATTATTCAACACGCTTTAAAGTTTCTAACATGTAATCAAGTTCAACAATTACTAATTCTCAAGATAATGTGGTTCAACTTAGCACCATATAAGGGGTTCGGCATATTTGAAGGGTATTAAGATAAGGCACCACATAAAAGTATTAAAATTTCTAATAATACAGAGACGCCAACTTGCTCCGGACAGTGGAAAACATTTTTGAATGTTAGCATTTTAATGCATGATTCTTGGTTTAGTAAATTCGATTTTTAAGGTTTTTATTCACTACTACTTCTAAACAATTCAAAGGCTTGTGGGATGCACAAACTTTGTTACAGCTAAGCTGCATTGAGCCTTTTAAAAAATAGACAAAATTAACAGAAAATCTGCAAATTTTCGTTTGTAGTTCTCCACCGTTTTAAAAAAAAATACTTTGTTGAATCCGGAGAAGCTGGTATCTCTGGATAATATCATGTAATCAAGTTTAAAAATTATTAATTTTTAAGATAATGTGGTTCAACTTGGCCCCATATTAAGAGTTTAGCATATTTGAAGGGTATTATGGATCAATACACTTTAAAATTCCCAATAGAGTACTACTTTCGAAGAATAATTTTAGCATAGTTTTGGCTTTAGAAATGATTCTGCAGAAGATCCAAAATCTATGATAATTTAAATATAGTAACATAAAAAATAATATAAATTGTATAATATCATAATTGGAGTAAAATATCGTCTTTTTTCCCCTTTTTAGGGATTAATATTTCGGATTAATAATTATAATTATAGATTAATAATTCTCGTTTGTTACAAAAACTGTTCCATAAAATTATTCTTTCTATACTACAAAATATTTCAATATCAAGCGAAAAGTTATTTATGGATTATTTTATTTTATAAATAACAATCAGGAATTTTCTTTACTTTTGCAAAAGCATATTTTCCAATTTTTTTTCGAAGTAATTTTTAATAAAGGTCACCCTGACGATTTGATATAAAAACATAATTGATTTCTTGTATCCTTTATCCTTCATGCTGAAAGCATTCCTTTTATTTATGCAGTTAAAAAACTTTATTCACAGTTACTCTCGATAAGAATATTTAACAAAATATATTTTAATCCTAAATTATAATTCTAACCCAAAATTTAAAAGTTAAATACTGAAAAAAGGTCTTTCTTTTGATAAAGCCGTCTCATTTTATTGCTTGCCAAAGAAGGCAACAGAATTTCATTTTATATAAGTGACAGCTAAGAGATTAATTTCTAGCAAGATCCAACTCAAGTTTAGAAAGAAAAGTTATATAATTCTGAATGCTAAGGTTATTTTTTATTGCAAAAATGTATGTGAAATGATGTGTTGTATAAAGTATGTGAAATGATGTGTTGCAAGAAATAGTTGATTTGTTAAGTAAAACTTCGTTAAACAAATTTTATTGTAGTTTGAATTCAGTATTAAAAAACTTTATTATTTTTTGAACAAAAATTTCATTGATTTTCAAACTAAAAATTTTAATTTTGAGTCTTCAGAGATGCTGACTTGAGGAGTGACTATTTAGTTTTAATAGTTTTTTTAATGAAATTTATTAGTAGAATGAATTAGATTTTCGAGAATTCGAGGGTTTTTAAAGTTTACTTCAAATAAAACTTTTTTCCGTTATTTAAAAAAAATTATGAGCTTCTTAATACTGCTTCCACCAACCGGTTTCAACCAAAACGGTTTTCATACTTCTTTCTTTAAATTTTATGTTTACCGTATGATTATCAACTGGAAGCTTTAAGTAATTAAGTAGTTTGAACAAAATCTCTTACGTAAATATGAATTCATATAGACTTTCATAATTCCTATCTACAGTTTTATGAAAATCAAAAAAAAAAAATAGTACTCCACTGTTCATATTTATTTCATTGTACTTTGAGAAAAAACTAGTCAAAACTACTAGAATATGGTAACATTTATAGAGTTTCTGTTTGTACATGAACAAAAAAGCTCGATAAATTTTACCGAAGCGCTTGGTAACGTTTTTGGAAAAACTAGCAATAAAATATGCTTATAATATGTAAGAGAACTTGGTAAATGTAGTGAAATTTGATAACTTTATCATATCTTAAGACTTAGTATAAAAACTATTTATTTGAATTAGATAAGAATTATAATTTTAATTGTAATTTTAACCAACAACATAAGAACTGTAATTTTTAAACCCGAATTTCTAGTTAATCCTTACTATATGAATGGAAAAATTATCAAATGAATGGTTTAAATACCGTGTATTTTGGTTTCATTAGGCAGAATTAAAGTATTTTTCTTTGCCAGAAATGTCATTACCACGCAGTAGTGTAGTTTTACTTGCAAGTAGTCTTTCCAACCCTATTTCTTTTCAAACATAGATAAAAAGTAAAAAATGAAACTAAAAAAAAACACTGCTCGCATTCATTCATTTTATTTTTTAAGATACTTCAGAAATAAAAATATTAAAATATTTCTTGCAGCAAACTAAAGATACCTCCTTAAAAATGATGGATTACGGTTTATGCAGTCTCAGAATACTGATGCTCTTGAATTTTAACGCGATATTTTTTGTTTCATATTTCAGTACAAAGAATAACTTAAATTCATAATTTATTTTAAGTTTGATGTATGAATAATAACTACAAAAAATGAGAATTCAAAATCATTGTACACATCACAAATTTCTCAGATTTAGAAAGATTAAAGAAAATCAAATTTATTCAAAGTTCAGATGCATTTCCACAAATGAGAAAACAATATATTCTCCAAATACAGTTTTTAGATGAATGGGAATTTTCAAAGAGAGAACTGAAACGCTGAAACTTTGCTCCATAATTCTGTACTTTGTTGAGGAATGGCGAAGAAAATTGAATGCATATTCATATGAATTAGGAATTTTAAGCAGTTTCACAAAATTGTTTTATGCTATATCTAAATTACAAAAAAATGCATCGCTTTTCAATAAGCTATTTTTAAAAATTAGAAAAAAAATCTTAATTACTTCTACGCACATCAAAATTTTTAAACATACAACCATTATTAAGTGCTGCTGAATATTTCTTTAGAACGCGAAAATAATTCAGAGCCCATTCTATTTTCTGCTTCCTTTTTAATTAGCTTTTATTGCATTAAGCATTATGCTTATCGGTAATTGCAAACAGCTTGAAATTAATTATGTTAACTAGGCAATGGATGATATATTCCATAACTAATTTCTTTATTAAATGAAAAAATTTCGCGAATTAGTTTCTCTAATAAATGGAATAATTGCAATAAGCCTGGCAAATGGGCCGGGATAGCCTGGTCGTAGGGCGCTGGGCCCATGTCCAAGAGGTCATGAGTTCGATCTTCGGAGGCCGAAGACTCCCCGTGTACTGATGCACGTTAAATCTGTCGAGTTTCAAAGTCTTCCATGTTCCTGTAACAAATCAATACCTCTGGGGGCACTGATCCAGGAGTTTCCTTGTTTTCTGGATTGGTTCAAAATTACAAGACTACGGAGTTGAACATTGGTAGTTGTAAACCCATGAAATTGGGTCGGTTGTTCAACGACGATTATAAAATAAAATAAAATAAGCCTAGTAGGAGTCGTAGTGGCTCAGGGCATAGAGAGTTCGCCTTGCAATGATGTGAACAGGGTTCGAATCCCAGCAATGACTGGTCGATTCAAACTCGGCACCGGCTTGCACAGACCACATTGCTGACGTAAAATATCCTTAGTGGTAGACGGATTATGGATCAGAGTCCCCTTGCAGTCCGATCAATCATGGGAGGTTTTCGTGGTTTTCATCACCGTGTAATGCAAATGTCATTAGTCCACCACGAAGGCAAATTTCTCTCAGTATTTGATTCAGGATTCAAAACTACAAGGCTACGGAGTTGAACATCAGTAGTCGTAAACCTAAAATTGAGTCGGCTCTTTATCGATGGTAATTAAAAAAGCCTAGAGAATGTTTGGCTGATGCTGAAGAGTCTTGCAAATTGCAAAAAGCTATATTTTTCTGCAAATAGCTATATTTTTTAAAAAACCTTCCGATTTATCTAAGCTTTTCCCCATCCATTAAGAAATTGCTCCGGAAATTAATGCAAAAATTAAACTATATTTTGTTCAATATTAAAAGTTTAAAAGTACGTTGAAAACTATTTACCAAATATTAAACTATCTAAATATTCTACATAATTTAAGTAATTCAATCATTAGAAATTTAATTTTCTTTTCTATGCTCGAGTTTGGTGATTTTTGAAATATTAACAGAAGTTTGTCTGAAATTTCGAGATATCGCAAATCTAAAATTATTAAGAGAACATGTTTAAAAAATATTAGTATTTTTCAAATTACGATAAATATAATAAATTGGTGTCGCTCTCAAAGTAATTTATAAAATATCTTTAAATTAAACAAAAAATGATGAGAAGCCGTTTCTTATGGTCCAGAAATTATGCTTCGTATAATAATTCTTTCACGAATTATGTTTTTTATTGCCCCAAGAGTCACTTTTTTTATATCACGAAATTACATTTCGCATTTATTTTTCAAGTTTGCTGGACCATGTTTAGTTGGGAATAATTTTTCATCCTCTGGTAGTCGAAATTTCATTAATTTTTTTACTTATAATGGCTTTTAAATTATTTATTTTGTTATTATTTTTTAATATTTTGTTTTGTTTTTTCATTGATTGATTTTCTTTTACACAGCGTATCTCTGAAATCGGTTTCATACTTAAATTTGCAGAAATTAAGGGACATTTTTAAAATATATTTAGTCTAAATCAGGACAATAGCTATTTATGAAATATATTTAGTGTCAAGTGTGAAAATACCAAATTTAAAAATTCCTTTATTTTCTTTGAGCAGAATATTTTTTTTGCAGATACTCACTAAACACTCACTTAATATTAATGAAATAGCAATATTTGATATATAAATATCGCTTTTCTTCTTTTAAAAAAAAATTGTTTTATATGAAAGATCGGAGGTTACATTTTCCAAAAATACACATATATTTCTAAGACTTCCAATAGAATATTTAGTTTATTTTAAAATTCCCTTTAGCCAGAAACATGCAAAATGTGTTGTATTTTCAGGCAAAAAAAATTTTTCAAACTATATAAGCCTTTTTTTTCAAGTTGTAGTAAAAATTTCCTACAGCGTTTTCAAGCTAAAATCTCTTACCTTTTTTAAAGAAGTGATATTGTATCTTTCCACGTAAGCGAATAATTAATGACTTGTTTCATAATGTTCAGCACCCGCACTATTCATGTGAATTCTAATTTGTATGAAATAATGGGTGCCATATTCTCCGAAAATACACAGAAAACACTGTATTTAAGTAGCATTTAAACTGAAATATTTCAACACTAAACATGCAAAATCTAAAATTGGTGCGAACAATCATTTTATAAAATATGCTTTGAATTGGCTTCAAAATGCAACTATGATATCAAGAAGATGTTGATATTTGAAGGCTATAAGTGATATTTGAAGATATTATGAATTGATATTATGATATTTGTGATATTATGATTATATTTGTGATATTATGATATTCGAAGGTTATGAGTGGAAATTAATTTTTTTCTAATACTTGCTGAGTTTGTTTTATTTAGGTTAATATTTTGGATTATTTGTTATCCTTTGAAGGACAATTTGCGAAGTTCCATGTTATATCAAAATAAATTTGCCATTGGGTAAGTAAAAAATTCAACTTTTCTCAAACTTACAACGTCATTTGTTAGGCGTTTTGCAATGCTTCATGTAGGAATATTATAAATTGAAGTCGGCAATTAATAAAGAGCTGGATTTTTCTATTAAAATACGTCTATTTATTAATTAAAACAATGTATATAAATAGAGAAAAATATATAAATAAAAATATTAAATGCATGCGCAATTATGGTTCCAGAATAAGTGTGCGTTCCATTACTTTAAAACTTAATTTTGAAAAAGTGTCATTATCCTTTGATATAGCTCAGTGGTTTCCAACTGGCTGCCCGGGGGCCGCATCCAGCCCGCGAAGCCTTTTTTTGTGGCCCGCGAACAAAAATATATTAGTTCAACGGTGTATAATTCAACGGTGCAAAAATATTTATTTCTCAGGTTTTGCATCCAAGAAAATATTTATTCAAATACAAAAATAATCGCACATGTTGCTTATTTTTATTTCACTTTTTTGTATTTTGTGAATATAATTTAGCATGTGTGTATCAGAAATTTTCTCGAAGAAATTCTCTGATTTAACTTTCTGAAACCACTCATTTTGGACGAAAATATTTACACACACATTTGTAAATTTTAAATTTAAAATGTAAATATGTATTCTCTGGTGGTTGCAGCAGACAAACCTCAATTTTCTCACTGAACATTTTGTGTGCTACTATGTAAGTTTTAATACCAACCTTTAAACCAAGTTTTATATCTTAACAAATAGATATCTGTTGCGCATTAATTGTTTAATACATAGGAGCACATTAAAGTTATTGTAGCCCGAAATTCTTAATATGCAAATTAAATATTTTTAAAAATCTACTTCTTATTTTAATTTGTAATTCAATACGTTTATTTTGTAAAACTTGATAAAAAAATCTGACAGTAATATTTAATGTTTCAAACATAAAAGAGTCGTTCATAAAATTTTCATAAAGTTGCGGCCCGCCATTTGATTTGTGATTTTAATTGTGGCCCCCGTCATCATGTAAGTTGGAAACCCCTGAGCTTATTCTATCAATACAAGGCAAAGTATATAAATACACTAGATATATCAATATTTTGCTTTGGCTATCTTAATAAAATATTAGAAGGCACACTATTTGGTAGATATAATCTCGTTGTCAGCTCATACGATTACATCTTTTCCTTATTTTGTTTTCCAATTTTTTAAATTTTGCTTTAAATATTAAATTTTTTTGAAATTATTTTATTTATTAAATTTTTTTTCCCTTTAAAAAATATTTTTCCTTGCTTTATTTATATTTTAACTTATTTTACGGGTTCTATGTACTTGCAGCTTATGCTCAGTAAATAAAAGTTATTATTGTTTCTTAATTTACCTCTAGCCTCTGCCTGTCTCTTAATTTACCTCTAGTATATAGCTCTCATAAAAGAAGTTGGAATATAGAGAAAACATAGAAAATGAAAGATTCCGGTACGCGTAGGTTCATTTAAATTCTCTGCTCTCCTTTTCGTTTTGTATTTTCTTCTGTATTTTTTAAAATTTTATTTTCTGTTTCTTGCTTGATATGTTTTATTTGGTATATATTTTTTACTTAATGCGTTTTATTTTCGTTTCAATTTTTTTGAGTGCTCCTGACACTATTGTATCGATATATTTTGTTTGTGCTGCATTGATAAAATATTAGAAAGCACTCTTTTTTGCGGATATAATCGTGTGAGCTGCTGAAGAGATTTCTTTATTTTATTTTTCTCCGGCTTTCTTCTTATTTTTTAAATAAATAAAATTTTTTTTAAAATATTTTTTAAAATATTATATTTTAATAAATTTCTTTCTTCTCTTTTCATTAATCTTTATTATTTCCCATGTTTTCTCTATATTTTTACTATATNAGAATGTTTTTACGTTATATATATATATATATATATATATATATATATTTGCTCTATGAGTCGAATGAATGTTCTATATGAAAGAATAGGCATCTGGAAATATCTGTAGAATGTGCCAGTGTTTCCCAAACTTATGACTTTTGTGTACCCTTTCTAAATTTTTCGTAACGCTGTGTACTACTAATAAAAAAATGAATGCATTTTTAACCATAAAAAACTTGCACTAAAGTTAAAAATCACAACTGGCTGTTAACACCATTAATTATTAACTGTTAACTCTGCAAAAAATAGTCAATAGAAAAATACGTAATCGTAAATTTTCCTGGCTAGCTTTGTTTTTAAAGAAAATTTTTCGAAATTTTCGTTTGTTGCAAGATATTTCGCATAAGAACTCGTACCCACGCTAAACTGTTCCCGTACCCCTGGGGGTAAGCGTACCACACTTTGGGAAACACTGGAATAGCCACTCTTAGTCTAGATATAGTCCATTGCAAAATAAAATATAAATTCTAATGACTATCTTTTAAAACGCATAAAAGTGATTTCCTCATTTTAAAAATATTCTTTAAATGCAAACAAATTTACATTTTACTCATATTTCGCTACAAATCAATAATCTCACCCTAACGATAACTATCAAAACAGGACCTTTATAATTAATTTTCATAAGCTTTTTTTAATGACTTGATAAATATTACTCGTTAATGAATAGTATACTGCGAGCAGACATAAGAAAATCGGTAGACTATTCAGGAACAAAGAATACTTATTTATTATTATAATGCAATATTTACTGGGTTTCTCTCCTTTTCGTTTAATTCCTCGCATTTTTTTCTCTATTCCCCATCGGAAAAAGGATCATCATTTAGTAAAAGAAAAAAAAATTACCGTTACCGTTGAGTACAAAGAAATACCACAAAAATTATATCATTCACTTCGGAAGATCTTAATCTTGCAAGGAGTTTTTTTTTACTCTTTTATTTACTTATTTTCTGTATTGTCATCAGATTCCCAGCAAGATTAATTTTCGCCGTCTGTAATTTGTAAAAAAAAAAAAAACAAAGAAACATAACAATGACATCTAAATGATAAATTCCTGCTATTGTGAAAAAGATTTCTTTTTCGAAAAAATGTCCTGCGCTTTTACTGGTCAGTTTTCAGAATTAAATGAAAACAAGTGTCTTAAAAATGACAGAAGATTTAAAAATTCAATTAAAAAAATGGATAGGAATCGAATTAGAACTGTACAAGTCAGCTGCCTCATCTTCTGACGAACTTTTTAATTAATTTTGATCCTGGGTTAAATCGTCGATCATTTATTAAAACTAATGGTTAAAATCACATTATTAATGTTTTAAAAACTAAGCCTTTAAATATTAAAAAAAAAGAAAGAAATGGCAAAGCTCATATGACCAATGAAACAAAGTCATGAAATGTATCAGATATTACTAACTTGCGTAACTTATATAACTGCTGCCTTAAATAAAAACTGTTCCTCTTGAATTATTTTTTAAAGAATCGAACAGGCATGAATCCGTTAAAAACAATAATCGAATTATAGATTATTTTAAAAACGCTTTCACGTATCACACTCAGCTATCAGAGCAAGGAATATAACAAATACACCAGACCCAGGATTTAAAGAACAAATGTTTGTAAAATAAATTCTGCCGTGTTTCTGTTATTGACATAATGTCTTAAACAATAAGAAATATGAAATAACTTAGACAGAAACGGAAAATAGAAAATTATCCGTGGTTGCACAGCAAGAAATCAATACACCATTTTATAAAGCATTATATTTGGTCTCTTCTAACGTATCTATGTTTCCATGCGAGGGATTGTGTTTCCTCACTGTAAGAATTCCAATAAGTATAATTTCAATTTGGGTGATTAAAAATTAGTATTTAAGTGAGGAACAAACAAAGACGCTAACAAAGCCTGCCGAATCATTTGCGAGGAAGGCGGGAAGCTAAATATCATAATGAGGTTCCTTAAACTTGGACGTGTATTGTTGACAATACAATCTTGACAATATTGTATTGACAATATATTGTTTCACTTTTATCTGTTTACTTCAGATACTAAACAAGATTTTGTGTTTTCATTCCGGTTTTTTAGAAAAACTGATTTATTAGATCAGATAATGGCATTTTCGTTTTTCTATAGCTAAAAAGTTAATTCGTGACCGATAGCTTGGATAGTTGTCTAACTTCATTTCTGACTAGGCAGGTAATACTGCATTAGTACGGCAGTACAGATATATATGTTATTTACTTGCGAATCGCAATGTATATATTTCCTTAATTTACGAATTATAAGACAAATAATATATTTTAAATATATTTTTATATATACTTATATAAAAATATTTTCCTTAGTTATTACTTATAAAAAAGAACTACTTCCGTCACGTTTTTGAAAATTATTTCTATATTCTGAATTACAGAATAAGTCGGCTACTGTAATTTCTTTTTTATTTACACGGAAATTAATTACTGAACAAATTTAAATCTATTTTTATCTAAACCAGGTTCCTTTAAAATACATTTTTCATCAAAATAAAAGAATTAATTTTGCTTACTAATAGTACCCTACTACTATTTTAGATAGAAAATAGCTCTAATTTGATATTTTCATTCTATTGAAAATAAAAATCGGCTTCCTTATTTAAAAAAAAGACGAAGAAAAGAAAGGTAAAAAAAGCTGTTAAAATATAAATTTCTAGAACTGACATCCATCTGAGCTGTTTAAAGTTATATAAGCTATTAAAGTTTTTGAGATATCGCACAATAGACAATGAAATATTATCTTAAAGTAAGAATTTACTTATTTTATTTTGAAATTTTGTATTTCTTTTTTTCCCCTTTTTTGTTATAAAAACTAGAATTTCGACAAAAGCAGTTAGTTTCAAAACAGAGTCATTATTTTTAACTCCAGTGCACGAAAACTGTTTCCTAACTATGTCGAGGAATAAATAAAAGTAGAAATACATTCAAATGCAATTTTGGTTTTCTTAAAAAGTTTTGAAGTTCGGACCGAAAACAAAGAAGAAACTTTTCATCACATGAAAAGTTTGAAATGCGAAAACTTTATCTTAGACAAAGGGAATAAAAAAAATTAAAAACATTTCCTAAAGTTTAAAAAGATTTATATTTATTTCATTGTGGCTTTATAAATGCCTAGGAAATTGTTTCATTTCCTTATTTTGTAATCCAAATTAAACGAAATCTAATTTCAGGCAAAATCAATTAAAGGCAAAATTTGTTTAGAGAGTGGAAAGTATTATGATTGTGTATATATATATATATATATATATATATATATATTTANATATATATATATATATTTATATATTTACGGCAATTAGCTTAACATTACTTTTACAGATTCAAACTGACAGTTATATATTAATCCTTTTTTTTAATAATTTAAATATTGCAAGTTATTTTGAGACAAAAAAAATAGATGTGTTCAGCGAATAAATTTGGTAATGACATATAACATTTGAGAGAAATTGATATTTAAAAAAAAAATTGATTATATAATGTTACTTACCATTTAGTCAAAAATATTTAAGAAATGTGCAACCCCAGTTAATAAAATCAGATTTATTTGTAAGTATTTTTCATTTCAGAACTCAAAGTATTTTAGAAATTAAAACAGTTAAATATAACACAACATAAAACAGCTATAAAAACAACATTCGTCTCTATTATTTAAACCATCATAAAATATTTAAGATGAGCTACCACATTTCAGAAAAATGCAATTTCTACTTTTATTAATTGTATTTTTGTATCTTGAATCAGTACTGTTTGATCAAGTTTTATTTACAAGACAATGGCGTTCAAATCAACAATTTTATTAAAAGTGAAGCTGATTTATAATATATAACACAATTAATGTTCTCAGAATTCCTTTTAGCATTGAACCATTATATTGGTATCTTAAATCATGATATTGTATTATCAAGTGTATTTTTCCTTATGATTCACCTTGCGATTTTATTAAAAACAGTGAAACTAATTTAAACTATATTATATTATAAAACAGATAAAAAAATCTTTACACACCTGAACCATAATATCTGTTTGTAAACCTGAGTATTACTTAATCAATTTTACTTCGTATATACTTATATTTTCACACAACTTGGTTAGATAGTTTATTATGAATCTGAAATGGAATATATCACGTAACTCTCAGAGAAATCATTTCAACGCTAAACCATTATATCGTTATCTCGAACCATAATATCGTGAAATCAATTTCAATTTGCATTATAATTTGGTTCAACTTGATATTTTAATAACAGCGAAGCTTATTTGAGCTATATTACATAACTCTTGGGAAAATCTTTTCAATGAACCAATATAACGGTACTTTCAACTATATAGAGCCATACTTTCAATTTTGATTTGCATGATAATATGGTTCAACTTGGCACTGTATGAAAAGCGAAGCTAATTTAATCTATATTAGCGTTGAACCATTATCTAGGCATATTGAATCATATAATGGTTAAACGTATCATCGAATTAAGTTTAATTAGCTGAATGATATGTTTTAGCTTGGTTATTTATTGAAAATAAGACTTATTTAAACTATATTAGATAACTCTCAGAAAGTTCTTTTCTACGTTGAGTCACTATATCTGTTAATTGAACCATATTATCATGTAAATTAGTTTAATTTACATGATTATTGCATGCACTCAATAAAGTTAAAGCTAATTTAACTATGATATATTCCAATATGATTAGAAATTTCTAGCAGTATCATAAAAAAAGCGATTACGGTTATCAGTTGAATATTTACCCAAATCAGAGGAACATAAAAAAAAACCGATGCTCACAGAACATATGAACATGAATTTGATTGGAGTCATACCTTTTCTGGAGTCCTATTTTACTTAAATCAAGGCCACCGAATGCATTATTATATCATTAGAGTGAAAATATATTGCGTGATCAGAATTCAAACTCTTCGAATGCTTTTTAATTCATCAGAAAATGCATTATACATCAGGATTGTAATATATTCTCGATCTTAAGATATATTTCAATAAATATTATTTGAAGTATTGCACAGAATCGAGATTGGATTACGAGCGGGCTTAAAATGTGTACCCTTATTCATTTTCAATGGTTAAGTTCGATGTAAAATGTATTGTTGTGTATAATTGGTACATTTCCAAATTTCAATCAATGTCTTATATTTATACAGGACTATCTATAATGCGTACAATGCTTTTTATTAAAGGTCATTAATTTGTAGATGATTGACACTGAGTAGCAACTTTTTTTTTGCATTAATACAAATATTTGATCTTGCTTAATTCGGGTGTAAGGATCTGAAATTAGTTTGCTTCTTAAGCAATAGGTTTTTTTTTAAAAAAAAAGGCATTTATCGCTTATTTTTGTCAAAATGTACAAGTTTAAAAAGTTATATATAATAAGTAGTTAGCACAATTGCTGCGACGATTTTCTATTAGAATTAGGGCACATCATCAGGACTAAAACTGCACAGGAACGCATGTCCGGAAATATCGTCATAGTTTCCAGTGGCGCTTTCCTTTTATGACCTGTTCAGAAACACGCAAAGAAATAGTTCATAATAGGAAAGCGTCTTTAGCGGCCCATTTCCGGGGGCATGGTTTTCAATGCAGTTTTAATCCTGATGATGTGCCCTAGTTCTTCTAAAAGTTAGTTGCAGCATTTACGCAACCCCCTGTTTTATGCAACATTTTTAAACTTGTACATTTTGATAAAAAAATAGATCAAAAATGCCATTTAAAAAAACTGTATCTCGGAAAGAAAACTTGATCGCAGTTTTGAAATCAACAAGATGTCAAAATTCTTGATCCATTATAAAATCACATGCAATAGAAAATAAAAATTGTTCCCCATTGTTATCTATGCATGCCAACGTAATATGATTTATAATAAACAAACTATTTGCATTGTAGAGGCACTAAATATGTATGTTGTGCTATGTGCAGAAAAATCAAACTCTTTAATAATTTTTGACCTAATGACCAAATTTTTATGTATTAGCCCTCAATATTAATGGTTCGAAAGTTTAGTCTTAAAATATTTTAATTAATTAGTGAAGAACATATTATAAGTTGAGAAATCAAACAGAAAAATCTCTCTATGAATAAACGTACTTTTTTCTTGACTTCAAAACATGTAGGGTAACTGCTATTAGTAAAATATGATCCGAATAATTTAGCTAAAGTACCCCTTAAGAAGATAGTACCCCTTGACATTAATTTAACTTCTTGAGTGAATCGCTTTGTCTCCGGAAATAATAAAATGAATCCAGACAAACTGCTTACAATTATAAAACACTTCATCGATAATTCTTTTGGAATTTTTTTTCATAGATAATTCATCAGTAATTATTAATATACTAATGAAAGAAGAATTTTGAATAGGCAGAATAATTCTTAAGAAATAAAAATTTAAAAGTACGACTTTGTGTTGATTAAATAAACAAAAAATAAACTTTAAGCATTCAAACTTTAACCATTTTCCTGGCAAAACTACTGAAGCAATATTTTTCATGTTACGGCTTCGGCCCCATTTTGAGGGTCAAAAACAAACTCGCGAATAAAATGTCGATTCATTCAGAGAAACAAATTTTTTTTGTCTGATTTCATAACTTAAAATATAGTGTGCACTAATTAGTTAGTACATTTATGGTTAAGCCTCGAACTTAAGGACTCGTTAAGCTTAGATCATGAAGATCCGATAATTAAATCAACATTCATTAATTCATTAAGATATTCTTTCCCTCTTCCCACTGTATATTTTGTCCCTTATGTACATATTCACCGATAAACTCAGAATAAACTGAAAACTGCTTTTATCTTGATTGATTTTAGAATTTTTCTTCAGTCACCAAGTTTTAATGTTAACTCCAAAAGCTGATAATTGGAAAACGAAATGAATCTTACTTGTAACTTAATTTAGTCAAAAGTTATCCGCTTCTCTTGTCTGAAAAAAAAATTAGGCAATTAGTTTAGAACTACGTTAAATAACAACTATTATTAAAATAATATCCATGACAAAAAGCATAAGTCTCAGAACTTCAAAATAATTACGTAAAAAGTCATTGTTTAAAAGCAAAGCAAATTTTATAATTAAAAAATTTTTTTTAATTAGAAAACAAAATGAATGAAAGCTGGTAATTGGAAAAAGTAATGAATCTTGCTTGTAACTTAGTGGTGTCAAAATTTATCCGCTTCTCTTGTTTGAAAAAAAAATTAGACAATTTTTTTAGAATTATGGTAAATATCAACTATTATTAAAATAATATCCATGACAAATACGCATAAGTCTCAGAACTTCAAAATAATTACATAAAAAAATCATTGTTCTAAAGCAAAACAAATTTTATAATTTGTAAGCAAAATTATAAAAATTTTTTATACAATAAATCGCATATAATACAAAATTAATAAATTCTGCCATCTTATATCAGGATTGTTTATCATAAGTTAAAAATAAATTATAAGTAGATATCAATACAAGAATATTTTATCGTTATAAAATGTTAAAAGTATGAACACAATTAACAAGAAGACTCTGCAAAAGTAAACTATCTAAGGATAAATTAAAAGTTCTTGATTGATGAATACCTGCTTCATTATACGAACGAGGAAAAACTGCTCATTTGATGAATGGTAATCATCATTACCGTTGGCAAAGTCATTAATTTATGCAACGATAACGAATCGAATAGAAAATTAATATTGCTGTTGATTCAAAAAAGAATTTATTAACAACCGAAACTTCCTTGGTATCGAAAATTCGTGGATGTAATGCATGCATAAGTAATCAAGCTACCATAGTCAGTTCATTTATTATTTTAAAAAAAGATTTTGTGAAAAATAAAATAATATACAAATACGAGAACATAGTTGCGAATTTAGCCGTGCTTAAACTGGTAGCTCAATATTAAAATGTTTTTTTTTTTCCGAATTACTTTTGCTAGTTAAAAGAGAGCAAACACTACTTTTAAATTCTGAAAAAAAAAAGTTTTTCTAGGAAAATTTATTATTTACATAATAATTTATTATTCACATAACTTATCTCAAGCATATATGATTTTATATTTATTTCAAGTTCTAAAATATTAAATGCACTAGATTTACTTATTATTTTGCTAGAGTTGAGAATTTTTACTATATTTACATTTTATCTTCTCTAGCATAAAGAATATTTCTTATATTTGCATTGTATTTTTGTTAGAGTAAAATTTCCTTACTAGATTTACATTGAATCTTTGCTGGAGTAAAAAATATTTACTATATTTACAATATGCTTGCTGGAATAAAAAATCCTCGCTTTTACATTAAATCTTTGATAGAGTAAAAAACCTTCACTAGAAGAAAATAGTTGGTGAAAGAAATTTTGCAAAATTAAACCCTTCTCTAGAGATATTTTTTATTTGTCGGATAATAATTTGCTAAACTATCCTCTTATTCTGTTAAATATTTAAAAACATGTGAATCATTGATTTAAAGTTATGAAATAAGTTTTTTTTCTCATTATTTTATTAAAAAAAATGACATATTTAACGAAAAGATTCCTTTAAAGAAACAACGTTTTAAAAAATTGCAAATATTATGAGTATGCACTCAAAGTAAAATCAGTTTAGCGTTGAGCAATAATACTGGAGTCTTAAATCCCAATAAGTAGTGAACCACATCTTAAACCTAAATATTATTTTCATGCAACCTTAAGATGTTAGTTGAATCAAATTTCATACATATATAGAAAGGTAGATCTCATATAGAACAGTAGGTTCTTATATAGAACTGTAGGATCATTTTCAACTTTATGAAGTACGATATAGCATTGCAACATATTAAAGTTAATATAGATGCAATTATTTTAATAAGTTACTCAAATCAAAATAGGTCAGGTGATTTTCGTAAAAAATACTGTTTAAAGCATTCGGAGACCAATTAAATCTCTATATATACCCTATATGTATATCCTATGTATATACCCTATGTATATACCCTATGTATGTATATATCCTATATATTTTTCAAACGTTTGCTTGCTAGCCAGGTTGGATATGCAGTCAATAGACAATGCAATTAAAATCAATAGAATCAGTAAATCAAATAAGAAATTTATACTTGAGAGTTCATTTGTATGTTAAGTAAACAATTTGCTATAGATAAATAAGTCAGTATAGCAGATACACCTCAAATGCTTTTATGACCAATGTTAAATATTTCATCGCTCAACAAATCTTCAACAACTGTCATAGAATTAGCAAATATACTTGCTAAATTCTAAAATAACAAATGAGACCAAAGTTTCATCACTTTTACAAATTATCTTTAAGAAAATCAATTTCCAAATACACCTGAGTTAAATATATTATTTATCAAACGGAAGATAAATATTGAGCCGAGACAAATTGAAAATGAAACCCGTTGGCACGCTAGCCAACGAATGGGCATTGTTTGTACTATAGTAAATCATACGTAATACCTTTCTGTATTGTGTAAAGTTTTCCGATTTTCTAGCTCAATATTCCATTTATCAAAGTTCAACAAAACCAATATCACATTGTTAGCTGAAAACAGGTTATTATTTCCTGGAAATTTATTGTACACATCTTATTTTATGACGTATAAAGGACTGATATAGATTTAATGAAAACATATATGTGTTGCAGTGCAATTTTAGAAGCGAAACAAAGAAAAAATTCGTACATTACATTGTTTTTATTAACAAGAGAAGTACGTGTCTCGAAAATTTTTATTAAAACAAAATTAAGCTTAGATTAAAGAGCATTTTCCGAAATCTTGAATAGGATACAAATTGGGGATAGGACAGTAAAGTAAAATATGCCCCAACAAAGTTGCAATCCATTTACTTTTAAACAAACTACAACTTATCAGCAAAACATAACGATGAGGCTGTCCGCCTTTTACCAAAGAAGTCCCGGGTACAAATCCCAACACGGACGATTGAATTTTAACTCTAATTTTCTTTCATAAAAATGCTGCTACTTAATGTTTTTTTTTTTAATTTAAATTAATTTTTTAAGAGTTTAAGATTGATAAAATTTCAGATTTAGAAAACATAATTATTAAATATTTATTTTCTTAAATTTTTTTTATAAAAATACATGGAATATTAAAAAAAATTTCAATTTAGAATTTAAATTGAAAGTTTTTTTTTTATTCTTAATTAAAATATGTGGATAATCTTAAGAAAATTGCAATTTAAAATTTAAATTAAAATTTTGTAAGTTTTTCTAAAAATAAATATTGTATTTTAATTTAAAAAATGAAGATGAATTAAATATCTATAAATTTAAGAAAAAAACTAAAGAATTAAATTAAAAATTAATTATTTGTAATTTGAATAATACGTTAATTAGTTACCAATCTTTTTAAAAGAAAAATAGGGATAAAATGCAATCTCCCTAGCTGGGAACTCCGGACCTCTTTGATGGAAGGCGAGGAGGCTACCAGTTACAACATGAATGCACATCAACTGGAAAGTTTTGTTAGTTTAAAAGTAGTTAAATTGAAATTTTGGGACAGATTTTATTCTAAGCAGGCTAATTTGTATCATATCTAAGATTTTCAAACATGCAAGAAAATTTGAAATCATGCTTGAAGGCGTAATTTCTATCTTAAATGAGTTGATTGAATATTTAATATTTTAATGTATACAGCCAAAATTAAAAAAAAAATCTTCGTGTATAACTGATTTAAAAGCAAAAAACAGCAAATAGTAAATTACATCATTTTTACACAGCGTGGTATTTATCCTTAACACTATCAAATATTTTATACTTCATAATTAAAATTATTTTGGTATACCTTTAAAACACATTTTTTAAAAAAAAGGTATTGAATAAAACTACACAGAATTATTTCAAAAGTAATAATTATGATATGTGTAACATGATAATCATGGTTTTAATGTATTTGTATTTTTTATGTGTATTATGTATTGTAATTACAAAGTGGGAAGTAGTTTATTTGTAAAATAATCATGTTCATAACAATGTAGTATAAATTAATAATGATAGCTACTTTGTTTATGCGTACTAATAATGAGGGCATATATTGCATGCAAAGTTGTAATGACGGTTATGTCAAAATTATGGAGCTTAAAACTCTATGATCCCTTTGTCTAGAACTGACTTCTGTGGAAGTACTTTCCAAATAATGGTAAAACAGTTAGAGAGAATTTTATAATATAAATACTGTCTAAAAACCTAAACTATTAAAAATAAAACATTTTAAAATTTATATTCCTCTTTACTTTAGCTAAAGTAAAGCTAAATAAGAAACTTTAGCTAACTTCCTTTAAACTATCCTAATATTTTAACTGCTGAGGATTGTAGGCTAAATTTTTACATTACAAGTTTGTATAACATTTCCCTTTTGTTTTTTTTCAATTGGCAAGATTTGATTAATTATGATTACTAAGAACTTAAAAAAATCAGTTTTATTTGAAAATCTGGAAAAATTGCTATCATTGATTTCATAGTGGGTAGTTGCCTTGAATGAAAGAATATAATCCTTCTCAAACTAAAAAAAAAGAATTACACGAGAATCTACTGAAAATCCTATATCTGAAGTCTCGTGCTAAATTATACAGAATAAAAACCAGAAAGTTTCTTTAAAAACACGTAAAATATTCTCTAGGACAGAGGTCACCAAAGTGGTCTATATAGACCCCCAAGGGTCTATTTAACAAAAGCAAGGGTCGATCTGACCCAGGGGGTCGAATGGGGGTCGATCCGAATCGGAAGTGTCGATTGGGGGTCGAAGAAAAAATAGTTCTTAATACGTAAATCACTTATGCCTAATTGAGTATGCAAAATTTGTGAATTTTTTTATAATTGACTCTTTAGTTTTATAATTGATATCAGTTTTTTTATAGAACATAAATTAATAAACATATATTTATTCGGGGGAAACAAGTATTTACGTACCAGCGCGCAGTGGCATGAACTTCTGGTTTATAAGTCATATGCATATGTGCGCTTGTCCAAATGTCACGTGTGACAAGCATTGACGTTACAAACACAAATATCATGCGTAGTTTCAGCTATCTCTGCAAACTGTGTTGAATATTTGCAGAGTCATAATTAAAACTTTTATAGTTTTGGATAATTAGTTATTGTTTCGATAAAACCATTCGTTTAGTTTAGATATCAATTTTAATTATCAATACATGTAAAAAAGAAGGTAAGCATTAATAATCTGGATTAGTACAGCCCGCTATAAAACTGCAAGATGAGCTTGCTGAATTATTAAGGGGATTTGAAGCAAAGACGCTTTTTTAAAAATTTAACAATAAGCAAATTTTGGACAAATATAAATATAATGCAAAAATATGTAAGACTTTACGAAATAGCTCAGCCATTTATGATAGCATTTCCAAGTTCCTATATGGTTGAAGCCGGTTTCAATCACGTAAATTCAATCTTAACTAAGTACAGAAATAAATTGAATGTGGAGCTTCGAGGGGATTTAAGATTAAAATTGACCAATTTTGAACCCAATATAGCGATCCTTGCAAAATAACACCAGGCATATCCATCTCATTGATTAAGAAGCAGTAAATCTGCTGTTACTTTACTTATTATTTCTACTTATTTATAATTACTTATTATTTAATAAATATTAAGGTATTTAAATTTCAATATTAATTCATATTTTTCATAAAACTATTGTTACACAATGTGCTATTGCTTTAATAAATGTTTAACATCTTAAAATAAATGTACAAACACAGTACCTAATAGAGTTTTATTTTAATTAACAGAAAATTTCTTTTATGGGGGTCGATGGAGATTTCGAGAAATTATGTGGGGGTCGATGATCAAAAAAGTTTGGTGGCCCCTGCTCTAGGAGCTCGGTTATATTAAAAAACCCCTGTAAATTACTTGCTAGATCTTAAACATTTGAGTCTTAAACACATTGATAAAACTTATTATGATAGATAGTAAAACCAATTTTTCTGAGAGTGCATATATTGAAACTTAGTTATGAAACGTTCTATGAAGAAAAAATTCATCAAATTTAATCATCAATTTGGAAAGTATTTTTATTTCTTTATATTCACTTCATGTTCAAAAATATTTTAATAATATGAAAAAGCTATGTACCATTTGCTAAAATAAGTTCACGTAGAAACGTATTTCACATATTTCAAATGCAAATTTTTGTAAAGAAAATTAATTTAACGTTCAAAAAATAATTACTCTAAATTCCACTTTTTACTAAGTGCATTTCATATAGTTTATTCAGTTTATATATAAAAACGACATTAATTTTTTTTCCGGTTTATATTAAAATAAAGTCATAAACCATTATGCTTAGATCTAATAACGTTTAAATACGTTGTAATTTATTGAGACGTTTGAGACATTAAGCTAAAATTCTCATTACTGTCATTCATTGTAACAGCCCTTACATTATCCTATCTGGCTATTCCCTCTTCGTAATTCGTCCTATCATCTTCGGAAATAAGACGTATTGAGCCAGTAATCATCCCTAAATTACCAGGACCAACAATGATACAACGTTGATACGAGAATCAATTTAATGTCCTTCAGATTTATCTGCTGTAATTGACATTAAGTAAGGATTCAGAAAACATCATTGGCATCATTATTTCTGGGAATTTAAGCATTGTTTATAAGGAAGTTCTTTAAAAAAATTTAAAACAATGCCACAGATATATAATTACCACTTAAGATTGCTTCGATTCCCTTTAAGACCAATGTTAAATTAGAAATAAGTAAACTGTAAATAAAAACAATCCTACTTCTGCCAAAGGAAGAAAAATGTAAAGAAAGTTGAGCTCCTTACTTTTTATCAAGTGTTAAAATTAATTTATGCACACGAAATTTTCAAAAAATAACGTGGAACAGGATAACAATAAGAAATTAAATTAGAAAAAATTGAGGAATAAAATTAGCATGCGTGATACTGTAAAGTGACAACATATTCCATGTAAATTATACGTATATAAATAAAATAATAAATGGACAGTATTATTAACATAAATATTTATACCATATTTATAGAAATGATGATTGATAATACGGCAAGCTTTAATCATACAGTAATATTAAATATATATTTGTTTCAATTGCATGTGCTATGTTTAAAATATAATAAGTGTACGTCATTCATCAAATTTTTTTTCCAATTTTATATTGAATTCAATAATAATTAAGATATACATATTAAAAAATAAACTAAAAAACTAAAAAAGCGCTTTTTTATGTTGCTTAAAAAAGTTAGTTTCACTCAAGAAAGTAAATCAAAACAGTAAGTTATGTCTAGCGAATCAAATCTGCTATTTATATAACTGACGTATGGTAAGCATCAGAAGTTAAAATTTACATTGAACATTGACATTGAACTTGATACATTGAACAAATATCTTTTCAACTATAGAAAAAGTTTAACTATTCGAATTTGACAAATGTCATTTTCTATTCCTTACACACTTTTTTTGTTGTAAGCGTTCTGCGATAAGTTTTCAGCTTTCTTTACTTTAATTGCTTGATCCTTTAATTACTTCGACAATGCTTTCAGATAAGTTCTATATGTCCACAGATTGTCATCCATCAGAAAATATATCAAAACCAACTGAACTCCAGAAAAAGCTAATACAGGGTGGCAGCACTTCATTCTTATATAAAAAAACGCATCTCAACACTAAATTTCTATTCGGAAATACAGTAGTCCCAACTCTACAACCCAATATGGAAACACAATAGTCCTCACACTGCATTTCTTAACGAAAATGTAGTTACTCCATCACTGCTTACCTATACGGAAATGCAGTGGTCCCAACACTGAATTCCTATACGGAAATGCAGTGATCCCTACACTGCAATTCTACACGGAAACGCAGTGATCCCTACACTGTATTCACACTGTTCCTACACTGTCTACACAAAATTCTAGTTGTCCCAACACTACATACTTATACGGAAATGCAAACGTTCCAACACTGTTATCTCACTAATAAAAAAGATGTTGAAGGGTATGCAGTCAATGTTATTGAAGGGTGTGCAGTCCTTTAGCCTAATGGCTTCTCAAACCGGAAGAAAGATAATGTTTAAAATAGATTTAACTAAAAAAAATTAATAATTTGTTCAATTAAAATTCGAGGTAAAAAATTTAAAATATCACTTTAATCTTAAAATACAGCTATAATTATTATGTAGCATATTTTTTCCACATATGTTCCATGCAAGAATATATATATATATATAT
>NC_092204.1:92880662-92899306 GCF_043381705.1 Parasteatoda tepidariorum | reverse complement strand
TATATATATATATTTCCTTTTTCCGGTTATATTTTTCCTTTGTTAAAACAACATTTCCAAACATTTTAAAGTAAAATGAAGCCAATATAAATATAATTGTTCTGGTTTTAAAGAAAAAAAACTCACAAAAGACGAATCATGTTTTATAATTACATTGCATAATTTCACTAAAAAATATTTGCAAGTAAATATTTTAAATTCATGTAACTAAAAGCTTCTTTCACTAACTGCTAGACAAGAATTTTAAGTAATATAAGGGAGAAAGAAAAATACGGCATATTTTAAATGATGTCTTTCAAGTCGTCATGATAATAAAAATGCAAATATTTTAAAGTAATGACTGAGCTTTATTATTTCCTTTTTTTATTAAAAAAAAGGTAGAATTAATGCATAAAACTTTTTATTAATGACTAGAGGTTTCATTACAAATTTCACCGCAATCAATTTAGTTTACAAAAGCATGAATAATAATTTAAATAAAAGTAAGAAACTACTTTTTGTCAGAAAAGTTCAGTTTTTGCATTTGAATTCTCTTTATAGTTGTGGTTTTTATTTATTTCTATTCCTATTGAGATTTTGGTTATAAAGCCAAACTCAATGAACCATTTCGTATGTTCGGAATGAATAATTATTTTAGTTTAAATTGATGTTTAAGTATTCAAAAAGAGATTTTTTTAATGGATGTACATTAGCTTATTATATTTTAAATATATATATACTGTGTTATTTATTCAGACTGTCACAACTGCCAAGTAAAAATATTCATAAATTTATATCATTTACGAAAGGAAATTTGATATTTATGCTTCACGTATATTTTATTGGACTGTTTCATAGTTACATTGGTTTTAAAACTATAAAGAAATTTTTTTATGTATTTCAGTACTGCTTTGACAAACATCTGAATTAATTGTTAGGTCTTGCAGAAAATTTGAAGAAATTTTCTTGAATTTAAAAAAATGAAACTTAGCTTGAAAATAGTAAAACTAAAAAATTGAAAAACTAAAAAATATAAATTCTGCATAAAAATATAAAAACTAAAAAGGAAACATGAAAACTAAAAAGAAAACATAAACACTGAAAAGAAAACATAAAAACTAAAAAGAAATCTATGGTTCAATTATGTGCCTGAGGGTAAAGTGGAAAAAAGTTGAAAAATATTACTTTTTAAAACTATCAGTTAGTTAAACATAGTAAAAAATTAATTATTTTTAAAGATTTTAAAACGCCTCTCATATTTTATAAAGTTTTTAACTTTTTTCATTTTTAACTAACAAAATTAAAAAAAAATATTTACACCTACGTATACTTTCACTTAAGCTACGTTTACGAAATTTTGTGCAATTACTGCATATAATAGCCAAAATAATAACTGTCTTGTGTTACAAACCTAATGCTAGATTTTTGGTAAAAGATGTTCACGAGCACTATTTTTAGTATGTAAATTTTTGTTAGTCCCTTAAACCTCTAAAAGTTTTAAACTTCATTGATATGTATGAAAAATATCCTTATCTAATCACTTTTGAAGTCATAAAATGATTCTTTTAGTGTTTCTTTTAAAATGTGAAAAAATGTATTGGTATAGAAGTGTTTCCATTATTTTGCTCATCTCCAATATACACATACAAATGATCATGCAAACTGTATGAGTTCCCGTGTATTACATTAAGTTATAACATATTACAATAAAAGAACTTATTTAATTTATTTTTTCTCAGTTAACAAGGACCAACTGAAAAAATAGAATAAACTATTTATCTGTTTAAGAATTTGCTGAAAGGGAAAAAAATTGTTTGCAAAAACATTGCGTTTTATTTATTTCTTCTAAATTAATAATAAAAAAAACCTACTCTAAAGATACGTGAACAGAATAGCATGAAAAAAAAACTGAAAAATGTAAATTAAGTTAAATTTTTTGAGAACTTCCTGATGGGCTTTTCTTTTAATTAGAACAAGCATATCATAATCAAGAAAACTTATTAAAATAGTGAATAGCATATTGAAACAGATTTTTTCGTATGTATGTTTTAAAGAATGGCGAAATTTTTTTTTAGCTAGAAATTTAATATAATATTTATTTGATTTTGCTCCAGACTAATTTTTTTTAACTGCTTGTAAATATATGAGTGGAATTGTAATACTTTGTATTTTATAATTCCAGAGAAAAGAAAATTAAATGTCTAAATTAAACTTGCTAATTTAACTATGAAAATAAATCATAAAATAAAAATGAATTATATTAAATTATTATATTTTGTGATGATCAATAAATTTTTTTAAAATTAAATTATTGCTATCAATTATCTCTAATTTATGGAAATATGCCATTCTCCGTAGTAGTTACAATGACTAAAAATTATCACATTAACGTATTGATAAAATCCAAATTGTTGTAATTTTCCTTATTTTAAAAAATCACACTTAAAACTTTCTCATTGAGCATTTTTTAATTTTTGTAATTTATGACTTGAAACTTTATTACAAAGCATGTTTTCAAATAAACCAGAGCTGAAATTTATTTCTCGAATTAAAAACCAGATGAAAAAAAAAATCAATTTTCAATTTCACCTTGTAATATTCTACTTCTATGAGAGTTTTCTTCTGTGAAGCTTTTCCAAGTATTTATTTAACTCATTATTAATTATTCTGTACTTAAATATCGTAATTTTTAAAAATTTATAGGTGATTTAAAGTACTTCTAAATCAGCACTCATTTAACAATTAATGATAATCTGATCAATTGATGATATTTTTTGATATCATCAAAAATAATTTTTGTTAATTACGGATATACTGTTGCTTATGCTTAAAATCGAACTCCCTTTTATTGTATTGCTTCGATCCCTTAAACCTATTTTAAAATTATTAGAAACAACTGCTTATCAATCCAATTTCTGAAAATCCATCGAATATTTTTCAAAAGAAAAACTCGATAAACTAAAATAATTAACTCTTATTGATGATATAAATTAAGAAAACTAAAATTCATTTGGATCTACATCAATTAATAGGAAATTAATTATAATATATTGTTTTAGTGAAAAATTTTCAAATATTTCTGGATTTCATGCTAAATATTTTTTTTAAAAATAATTCATTTTTACGACCTTACTTACTTTTAGGTGTAAAAAACATTTTTGTTTTCCATAAAAACTTGGTAAGCTTGCGTGTATTGGTTTATTTTAAAATATACGCCACTTTCGTAACTTAGTGAAACTTGGAGACTCTAAAATACGGTAATAAACCTACCAACTGCACAGATGTAAAAACCAAGCAAATGAAAACCAGCATTTTTAAAGGCATTTTTTAGGTTTTTAATTACCAAGGAAAAAAAAATTCTTTTAATGCATGAAGTATTTTAACACTACTTATGGGCCGTTTTGGGACATAAATGTGATTTTTTTAGATTTCAGAGATAATCCTAAGGTTTTCACCGTTTGTCGCTATTTGTTTTGGTTTTGAAAGAAAAACATTTTGGTATCCATTAGGATAGGTTTCGTTAATTTCTTATTAAATAACTTTTATTGTAATTTTAGAAATAGAGCATATGCAATAAGGAAGTGTAATATACAATTTTCATCACCTTCTTTTAACATTCTTAAACTGTTAATAATTTATTTTCACGCTTATTAATATACATAAATTTTGTTTTATCTACTTTTCTTGAGATATTAAAGATTGAGATTGTTAGAAAAATTATTGAGATTTCTTTTCTTGCTAAATATGCGCTATATACTTTTGCGCTGAAAGTAAACCATAGAGACAATGTAAAAAGCCTAAATAAAGAAGTTCATGGGGCTATAGCCTGGTTGGTAGGGCACTGGGCTCATGTCCCATGTACTGAATTGGAGATTGATCATTCTCTGATCCAGGCCAAAATTATGATCTGTGGATGAATGAATTGTTGTATGAATGGTTTCACCCTATAAACGGGTGCGACGTATGGGAGTGGCAGAAGTCGAATTCTTGGTAATAGATGGCGCCACTGGAAAACAAGAACAATCGCACCCCCTCTGCCTTAATGACATGCGTCAACAACAACAACAAAGAAGTTCATAAAATGCATTAAGAATATTGCGCAAACTTGAACGAAAATATCGGTGCTCTAAACCATATTCGACTCAAGTTTGCTGGGATTTAAAAAAATTATAAATTGAACAGTATTCATTCTCAAATAGTATCGGGTAAATAAGTTTGCGAATTACGATAAAATGGTTAAACTCAGAAACATATCAAGGTTGCAGCAGATTTCAAGTTTGTTTTGGTTAAAGGAAGTGTCGGAAGTAGAGCACTGCAAGTAGGGAAACTACTGTAGTCGCTACCTTTCTTTCGTACTTGGTAGTGTACTACTTTTTTTTAAAAAAAAAGTAGTATAGTGAGTAGCGTGATACAAAAAAATTGTTTGTAGCGATTGCTGTCAACTACTTTTAACGTTAGTTTAGAAAAAAAAACACGGTTATAAAACAAGAAATTTTTCAAATTTAATAGGTGCAAATCTTTGCAATGGATGTTATGAAAACCACCCTATGAACTGCAGATGAGCGTTAATGGAAATTATATATTTAAAATCCGGTATAACTAATATATAAACTAGCCATTACGAAAAATAGACAATTAATCACTTTGGTCACACTTTCACATGCGAAAGCACACTCGTTAACCATGGATGCTATTTAAAAGGACGAGAACATATTTTCGATGTACTTAATTTCTTGGAGGAATTAAAAGAACATTAAAAAATTGCAAGAATTTGATAGTTCTGCATTTCTTAAATTAAATACTCGCAGTCGAAAAAAATCATAAGCAGTTGAAGGTTAGATGAACAAATTCAAAAAACAATGTTTTGGGATTACAAACTGGGGCATGAAAACATTAATAAATATTTCTTAATTATTCCCTTGTATTTAATGTAAGCCAATGTCTTATTCAAAACTGTTTTGAACATATGTGTAAATTAAGTTCTCTGGCAAAGTTCGCCTCCTTAAAGTAGTTAAGCAGTTACAACAATTTAAAAGTAGTTTGTAGTCACTACATTTAAAAATAGTTGTTATAGTTTCAGTACAGTTCATTTGTAACAAAGTAGTTGCAGTAAACTACAAAAGTAATGTAGTTTTTCCAATCACTGGTTCAAAGTAATATTCAATTTTAACTATTTTTTCTCAATCTGTTCTTGATTAATGTTTTGCATTGTTTTTATGGTGGTTTATAACATAATAAAAATTGCTCAAAAGTTGCAAACGTTAGTTTATCTCAAAAAAAAAAAAAAACTAATCTATAGCAAGTTTAGTTTATCGAACCTGTTATTTTCACGGTATTCCATAGTAAGTGTTAAAAAGTTACCCAACCTGCACGTTGAATTTTAGCAACAGAAATGAGAAGAGGGGTAAATAGGGGAGGGGGAAGTGCGCAACGCTGTTAAAGAAATGGAACTAATCACGAGACGATAGATTTGATAGTTTATTGGCTAAATTTTGTATATAAAAAGTAAAATTTTGTACATTTAACTATTTCTGCATCTGATTTTGCGATCTTCACAAGAACTGTTTTGTTTTCTATGATTTTTCTACTTATAATCAAACAAATAATTTGCAATGAAATCAAGTTCATCAACTATTTCAATTAATTATGCAAAATGGAGATAAGAATTATGCATTATTAGTATAACTTGCAACTTCTTACAAGTCTGAGATGCGTAAATTAGTACATATCAAAAACAGTATTTTAATAAACAAAAAAAAAATCATTGGAACTTTTAAAATATGGTTCTGCAACTCTCGTTTCAATTTATTCAGTTCATAAACTGCACACACGATACATTCATGTCCTAGATACGTCTAAATAGCGTATAGATGTCTCCATTATTTCACCCTATGAAACCTAAAACACGAGATTATACAACATTTTACCATTTATAAATTTTTTTGGAAAACAACGCATCTAACTATTCTATCTAAATTTCTTCTGCGTTCCCTCTAATGTAATTAACTTCTGCCCCGAGTCTTATTTAACTGTCCTGATGATTTCTAAGAAAGTTATATGAGGTCGTATTTATCACTTCCTTTCATGGTTTGCAAAGTAAACAAGTTACTGCTCGGTTTAACTTCTGTAATTTAACTTCTACAATGCTCAGAACTAGAATTTTAAGTAACGCTTCCCCTTTCAAAATCTTTATATAATTCATTACCTTTTATCATGAAAAATTTATATTATTCCGGTCTTGAGTGTAAACTTTATGAAAATTATATATAAATTTATGTTGAAATATAAGATTATTAATGTTTTTATAAATGATTGTACAAAATCAGTGCGTATGACGTTATATTTTATTTTAATATTTCTAACAGCGTGTTAAACAGCCGGCTATATCAATGCTCAACTTTTCAGTCTTATCATTTCGAACCTAACCCAGGAAACAATGGAACTCTTAAAAGTTTTCGTGTAGTATTAATAAGATTGTTCTCATTGCACCTATTTGCATTCGATAAATTTGAGCATAGATGAATATATTTGAGATTGAATTCTTAACCCATTTTACTCAGCGAAAATTATTAACTGCTCCTTAATCGTTTGCATTGAATGTGTCTCGTGAACAAAAAAGGATTATTTTTTTATTCTTTCACCTAACCTTCTTTTAAGTTTCGTTTAAAAAGTTTTAGGTTTCATAAATTAGAGTATTTAATTCACACATCACAAAAAAAAACAATTCTTCAGAATTTAAATGACTCATAACGCCAAGATTCTAAAAATAAAAAAATAATGAAATTACATGAAATATTATGGAAAAGTGGAACCACTCCTAAAGGCTTAACACTTTGTTAGTACGTTTAACTAAAAAACCTTAGCAAAATAAATCAATTACATTTTGTTAAGGTAAGCAATATTTTTTGTTTAGATATTGCTTTGTTGATATAAAAATATATTAAGTTTAATATGGCAATTTATGTCTAATTTTTTTTAAATGTATTTTTGATACTTTAAGTCCTTTGATATTAATAATTTATGAATTTATTGTCTGAATGGATATTTGTTTCGAACAACCAGCCTTAAGGAAAATATATAGTGCTATAACTTTACTATAAAAACACTATAAATCCTTAATCTATTGTGTATGGTTTAGACATTTATGTCCCTCTTTCATACATTTTGTAATTAGTTTAGACATATGAGGGAATATAAATCATTGAAAACATCGTTTCTTTATTACGGAAAGATATTAGTTTTTATATTTAAATAAAAGTATGTTGCTTTTGTTTTAAATGCAATTTCAATTTTTTTTGTGTAGCTGTGTTATTTAATACTTAAAAGGTAAATAATAATTTATAATTTTTTTTCTACAGATAAATATACATAAAACTAATAGTTCGTTTCTCATAAACAATTGCGCAATCCATTGAATCCATCGAATATAAGGCAAATTTAAAAAGAAAAAAAACTCACCCCTTCCAAAAGAGAGAAAAAGAAAACAATTATGGCAGCTTTGTTTGCTCCGGTTAGATATGCTCAGTTCAATATTTTTTAAGGATAATCAAAAAATTTTTTTCCGTGTGGAATTGTAACAGGTCACTAGCTATCTATGTTATTCATTACATAAAATATGCATTATATAAATCTATGTTATTCATTATTCTTTTTCAAAATAAATAAATTTTTCTTGCAGAAATGTAGTACCTGTTAAATACCCGGTATATGGCATGAGGCGTTTATTGGTCATACCTTTTGCCGATTTTAGCTTTTTAAATGCAAATTGGATCAAACTTAAGAACGAAGGAAGTTTTGTTTGTGGCAGCTTTGTTGGCCTACTTATTTGGGTCTGATACATTCTGAAGAAATAGTCAAAATCTTTATGCAACTCAGCTGAAAACATGAAAATAAGCATTTATAACAAAAACTTTCTTCATAAATTAGAAAAAAATATTTAATTGAAAAAGGCAACACTTATTAGTAGTTTGTATAATCAAGAAAAATCGTGGGCTCAGTGGGAAATGTCTGAATGTGGATAATAGGAATATTTTCATAACATTTTGCAACCCTGGATTTATTTTGTAGCTTATTCTATCTGAAAAAAGGACGTTATATTCACCAAAAAGGGTTATATAATCTTAGAAATATTTAGAATTAATTTTGAAAATTTTTGTCCAAACCAAGCAGCCAATTCTAGCATCAGTTGGTACAAAACAAGTGGTGGATACGTTTCTGAAACTATTTTGCAACTCTAAATTCATTGAAATTAGGCATTGTATGGAGAAACAATGAACGTCCTAGTTTCCAAAAATGCATAAACTATTCGAATTATTGTATGTATTATTCAAAGGTTTTGAGTCTGGGTTTCAACATGACATTATTTATAATTAATAATAGGAAATTAGAAATCTAATGTTAATTGAAAACATAAAAAAAAAGCTCTTGCTTGCAGTAGAAAGCTATGAAAGTTAAAAAATGTTTTTTAAGAAACATGTTTTAACTCATTAGACAATCAAATTGGTTTCGATGTCGGCCCTTTGGTATCACTCAGCGATGATGCGATAGATCCCTCTGTCGTTTTTTTTTTTTCGTTTTTGTTTGTTATCATATTAATTTGTGACCCTCTTATGCATGTACTTTTAGAACACAATGTAACCCTCGATTCTTCAGAAAGTCTTTTGAAATTTTGAATTAGTTCATTCGGTAGAGCTGTTTGAAAAATGGTTTAAGAGTTAGTCATTGTTTTTAAATATTAAAACTACATCAGTACTGTACAGTTTTAATAAAGATACTGGGGAAATATATTTTGTTTTTGTCCTTCTCAAAGGATACGTACCAGAGTAGATCACTTAATAATAGTATATTTCGAAAATCATAAGTTGGCCTCGAGCAATAGAATTATGCCAAATTATATTGAATGCAATTAATCTTTATTTTGATGGGATGGATTACTAAAAACGTGTTTTGTCTATTCTAACAACGTAAAGACACTTAAAGAGCAACAAATAATGATAAGTAAAAGAATAAGGAATAAATGTGTCAGAATATATAACTTTTAGTTTTGTGCTTAATTTCGTTCAGTGCTGATTTATTGATTATTTTCTTTTTCCCCCCCACCCGTACAAAAAATGGGTATTGAACCAGTAAGCATAATAAATGTTTTGAAACGTATAATCTAATTTATGAGCGTACTTCACGAACAATTAAACTTACACAAGTTTCGAATAATTATATAATCAATATTGAAAACCTTTCTTTCAGAACATTTTTTAAATTGCTAGAAGGATATGCTGAATGTCACTTAAAAGTATTTTTTTTCCATTTCAAAAAAAATGAATTAAAAGAGATAATGAATTAACTTTTATCGATTTGACTAGTTAATTTTGAAGCATCGTTAAATTTTGAATCATTAACTGTTTTCTGCATGCTGACAGTGATAAATGAAGGAAATAATTTTTTCCACACATTTCCATTTATTGCTTTCATCTCTCTAATGAGTGTGAGTCAATTCAAATATTTCTTTCCCTTTTATTTCATATCATGAATATAAAATTACTATATATGCTGTTCAGTGGCGTATTTTATGAAAAATAATTAAGTTAAACAATTTTTATTTGTAAAATGTAAAAAGGCATTATTCTTTAAGTTTTTGAGTTTTATGATTTATCTAAAACCGATGCTCTTAAAAATGTATTTTATAATTCCTGAAACACATTTTGGTGTTTTTAATAATTTATTTTAATATCTTTATTGAATATAATAAAATTCATAGGTAAAAAAAAATTATATATAAATTTTATAACTTTTCTTTTTTGGTTTAGAAACATATATAATAAAAATTAATAACGTGTTTAGTTTTTTTTGAAGCTAATTTTTTTGAGCTTTTTAATGAAAGATTCTTGAATTAATTTAATTTCTTCTTGTTAAAATTTATGACATTGTTTTAAAAAAGTCAAAAGATTGAAGTTTATCTGAAGATTATCAGGTATAAGAAATCTTGTAATCGATTGAAGTTTATCTTATGAAAGGAATATTGTAAAAATATCCATTTTAAAATTTGAATGTTTCTTCTTAAAATTATAACTAAATAAAATGTGCAAAATTTAAAGTGTCGACAATTTTAAGAAAAAAAGTTTAATACTGAAAAAAATATTTTTTTTGAAAAAAAATACTATTTTATAGCACTTTTAATAACACCATTAAAAACACTTTTTTAATACTTTTTTTGCAGTAAGCTAATCCGATTGTGACATAAAAAATAATATCTGAGGGGGGTTAAAGACAAAAATTTTAATCTCTAGGCACTATATGACGAAACACCAACTTAATTAATAAAATTAATATTCATACATATTTAATAAAAATAATGTTTGAATAAGTGCAATTTTTTTTTCTTTACAAATACGAAAAAAAACGAAAGTACATTTTTGCGTAATGAACTTCAACTGAGCATAAAGCTTTTTATTTATTAATATAATAAAAACATTAGAATAATGAATATAATTTTTGCTCCTTGGTGAAATGTAAGTTTTTTTCTCCATTCTAAATCAAATAACATATGCATTCATTAAGAAACAAAATTTAAAAGATGCGTTGCATTACAAAAACATAACAGTTACTCTATAAATAAAATGAATACATGATTTTCTTTTATAATTTTCATGTTCTAATAAAATGCGTTAATATTTCCTTATGAAATTTTAGTAAAAAATTCTACGTTTATTTTTAATTACATTGTTTTTAATTCCATTTGCTTAATTCTCTCATTTTCTTCAAATATTTGTTTCATAAAAATATTAAAGATTTTTTCAAAGAATTACGAAGGTTAAAATAATGAAGTGAAAATTGAATAAACTTCATATTCCTCTATTAACTAGGTCTTCTTAGATATTAGTTTGGTTACACCAGACCAAAATCGCTTATTTAGAGAATTATATAAAATAAAAAATAAAAAGGCAGGTACTTTGCTTGAGAGTCTTTTAATCTATTTGTCTCCTTCTACTTTCTTTATAAGCATTAAAAATATTTAATAGCTTATAGAAATATAACCAGGTTCCTCTAATAAACTGTAAAGGAAGTTAACATTTTATTGATTTTTTTTAAAATTATGTTATGCTATGATAAATTGGGAATAAAAAATGTTGGAATATTTATGGATTTTATACAAGAAGACTTTTTTAATAATTGAGTTAGAAGAGTGAGTTCTGTGAAAATAAATCTTAATTTAAACCCTTGAAGCCCAATTTTAAGGGCCAATTTACGAAAAGTATTGGGCAAACTAATTCTATTTAACGTAATGCATCAGCCAGGCACTGGAATTAGATAAATTAGGGACAGAAACTATTTTGCAGCCGATAACGAGCTTGTTATTTAATGCATGAAATTCTCTAAATAGCTCAGTCAGCACTTAACTTCTGAGCCAATTATAGAGGCATCCACTGGCTTGTTATGAGTGAAGTAAATAATTTGAAGTGAAATCACTGAAAATGTTTAACAAAGTTTGTCGTAGTTAAATAAGATCATTCATTGTCCAAAGTGGTTGGAAAAATGTTTGTCAGTTGTTTGATTATATCTTACAATCTCCATAGCTGAAATACTTTTATCAAAAACAAAGTTTTGATAATGAATATAAAATAAACGAATTTAAGCTACTCATATTATCACATGTTATTATTACATTCAGTTTTTGAGCCAATAATAGTGTTAAAAAGAACTGAAATTATATATCGGGGCTTAAACTGAAATTTTATATCAAAGTTTGTTGAACAGTTAGTAGAACTCAACATATCTTTCCCTTCTAATATTGAAGTCCAACTCTTGGAAGTTCCTATACCTTAAACTTAGACATGATAATGGTACCATGTCATAGGATTTTTCTGGATTACATAGAATATGAATGAAATTCTCTAAACATTTCAGATAACACTTAATTTCTGAGTCAATTATAGTGAGTAAAATCACAGAAAGTGTGTAACAAGGTTTAAAGTGATATTTGATAAAATCATTAATGAATAGTACGTGTTTTAGTCAAAAATGTTTGCCAGTTCTGAATTAAAAAATTCTGAATTTCTGGATTTCTGAATTAAAAAAAGTTTGTTTTCAGACGAAAACATCAATTTTATTGCAGTCTGAAAGTATTTAATATTTTTAACTTAGAAATCCTGATATTTGACATTCCAACAATGCAAACGTTTATTTGATAATGTAATGATACTGTATAAGAGGGAACGGTGATTGCCCAGGAGATAGAGCGTTCACCTTCCAATGAGGTGAACCGATTTCGAAATCCCGTGATAAAAGGTCGCGGCTCGCACCAATCACAGTGCTGTCGTAACAGTGACCTTAGACGGATCATGAGTTCCCCTTACCGTGAGACTAACCGTGGGAGGTTTTCGTGGTTCTTCTCTCCATGTAGAGCAAATGCGGGATAGTTCCATCAACAAGTAGGTACTCTTCGTTGGTAAATTTCTTCCAATAGTTGATTCAGAAGTTCATTTTCCTTCTGGATTGGGTTTAAAATTACAAGGCTACGGACTTTTCCTAATCTATTTATTTCTTATAAAAGGGGATAAAATGACACTAATTATGATTTCCAATGTTTATTGAAAAGCGTTTTAAATTTTAACCTTAATCGTTAAAGGCCCTAAACAACTCAGATATGCTGAGTCTTGTTTTATCCATCCTTACAGGAGTTATGGGATTTATTTATTTATATACGTGGGTTTCTTTTTAAATAGAAAGAGCAGCTTAAACCATTTTTCATTTGAAAAGAAAAATAGCCCAATGGGGAAAATAACAAGAATATACATCCAGTGTAATAGCGGGATTCGAGCCCACTACATTTACGCTTCAGAGCTGTTAGCGAAACAGCTATAATATGCAGCTTTGAAGTTAAATTACATTTATTGCAAGTAAAATAACCATATATTATTGGGCCTCCATGCTTCTTGGTATTGTTCGCCCGCCAGACATTTTGAAGCGTAGAGGTAGAGGGTTCAATATCTTTGTATTGCTGTTTTTTTCTCGTACTATGTTTTTCAGTTTGGCAAGAAATAATCATCATTTATAGCGCATTTTTATTATATCACATTTAAGGTTATGACTTGCTTCTAACTCGCTACTTCTAATTTAAATAGCGCAAAACAAAAAATAAAATGAGACGGCTCATCCAGGGAGGACAGTGTAAAATATAATAACTAACGAATTTTGTAATCAGTCGAACTTTATAATGAGCATATGTTTATTTAGCCTACATATTCTATAAGAATGTTTGGTTGACAAATAATTAAATTGATACATCCACAGCTGTGATGGGATGTGAATCCGTTACAGCCTTGCTTTCATTTTAGGACACTGGGAAACGTAACATTCAAGTAGCTAATTTATTTCACCCTTGTACATGCATTTGTATTTTTACAGATACATATTTTTATAGTTTTGAAAGTTGATGGATGTTAACTTACATAGAAGGAAAAAACTAACAGACAAAAAAAGAAAGTTGAAAAACGTTTTCCGATTTAAACAGAGGTTAGTAAGCTGAACATTTTGCGCTATCTCGAATTACACTAGTTTTGTTAAAAATATCAACTCCTTTAATAAAATTACTAAATTTTATCCCTTTTACTACAAAACAGCATAGTGGAAGCATATTTTATTGTTTATTTTACCAAACGTCGTTTCAAATGTACTGCCGTAAGAAATCTCGTAATGTTTGGAGTTCTCAGAGAGCCAGAAGAAAAGGTAAGTTTTACTATATTCCGCAGTTTTAACCATACTTTTCTTCTGAACGTTGATGAAATTATTAGTAAATCCTAAGTGAATTAGTTGGTGAAATGTATGTCGGTAGTCTGAAAATATGTAACATATTTAATTTAGAACTCTTTATAGGTGAAGCTCTTATATCGCAACCTAAAATTAATATTTGATAAAATACATAATGAATCCTTAGTATTTTTTATTGAAACATATATATAGGTAGTCTGAAAATTCTAATTTAAATGTCTCCATAAGTAAAGTTTCCCCGCAACAAACTGTAAGTAATCATTTATAAATCTATAGTCATCTAGTTTGCCATGAGTAAAATTTTTTTAAATATTTTTCTTATTTAGAAATCCTCTTTATTAAAATTTCCTATTAACTACAGTATAATATGAATTCTAACAGTTCATATTAGTAAATATTATGCACTTAAATCCACTCAGTCCTCTTGTATTGATTATCAGCAATCTACTAGTAACCATTATAACTGCTAATTTATGTCTACATGATTTTCGGGCTAATAAGGCGTATAACCAATTTATGAGATGTTATAAATGTAGTTATTATAGATAGCTGATGATTAAGCTTATTAATGCAATATATTGCAAACAAATTAGTTAATATATAATTAGGGGAACGACGGATAAAATAGCTGCTAAACATTTAAATTTCACACGCTAAGTAAACTTGATATTTTCGAAACTTTAACTAACATTTCAACTACTTCGAAGCATTTCAAAGCATTTACAAGAGGCATAAAACCAGCTTATGTATAGTTAATTGTTTCCTGAAATTTTTAAAGTAGTAGAAGCAACTGAGGATATCACTTTAAGTAAATTAGAAATGATAAGAATGATTTACAAGTTCTTATTCTTTTTCTCCAAAATACTATAAAAGCAGTTATCTATGTTGTTTTCTGCATTTTAAGAACATTAATAATTAATGAAATCGATTTTAGTTATTTAAAAATATTGAAAAAGATTAACCTGAAGTTTTAAAAATTCTTTTAATACTGAAAGCAATCAACTATATTATGTCTTGTATTCTCAAAATACTAAAAACAACATACTTCGCTGGATTTATTTTTGACACCAAAAAAAAGTTGTAAGAAATTATTCAATTCAATTTAATTAAATGTATTGTTTTTTATTTTTTCCATATTTTAATTCTTTAAATGCATCAAATGTTTCTGCTCTCTGAAATTAAGGAAATGAAAACTTTAAAAGAATTTCTATCGTTAAAGCAACCGCTAAATTTTATTTATTTACTTTCTTTTTTTCATTTTTATCGTTTCTGGTTCAGTAAACTAAAACATCATTTTGAATTTAACTTCTCTTTATATAAAGACGGATATTTGTTTTAATGATTTATTTTAGAAGACAAATACCAATATCTGCTTTATCACAAATTTTGAACTCTAGTTTCATTTCTACTATACATAGTTAACATAGAGTGCAATACATTATTAAAAACAATGTTGGCAGAGTATTTTACTTTAAAATCGGCTCTTTTGCTCCCCGTATTTTTTTAAAATTTTTGTTTTTGAATTTTGAGCTACAAATATTTAACTATTTTTAAATAATTGAAAATTTTTAACATAAGAAGTTTTGAAAACATAAACTCTAAAATAAAGATTTTTTTTAATTAGAATCGCTTCAGCAGTTTTTAAGACGTAATGATATAAATAGTAAATAAATTTAACCATTTGGTTTTAATTTAGAAAAAAAAGCAAATTTTTATTGAGATTATTTTGTTTGTAGGTCTTAGTTTTAATGAACACAAAGTTACAATTTTATTGTCTTCCCGGACGAATTAATGTAGTAGATCATTAAGAAAGGTTAATAGTTTTAGGTTAATTGTTTGGTTATTTTCTTTGACTTCATTTCTTTTCTGCTATTAAGAACAATGCAAATGAGCAACTTCCTAAAGTAATTTATTACCCCTTTAAATTAACTTCTAAAGTCTAAATATCTTATTGTTTTAATTACCAGACGAAAGCGGAATTACCATCGTAAAAACAAATGTTTGATAATAGAAAGTAAAATGAAAGAATTCATGCCCCATTTAATGATTTAACATGAAATATGATGTTAAATTACTGCTTTCAGCCTTAATCTAAGTATTATAAATAAATTTTGACACATAGATTACTACATATTAATTTAATCATGTTTTGAAAGTGTATAAGAATTTTGTAAAAAAAAAAAGATTCTTAATTTTTAACTAAAATACTTGTTGTAATTAGATAAGAAAAATAATTACATTATAGGCAAAATTTATAAACTGTTTTTCTTACTATTCATTGGCTTTGAAAAATTAGTGAGCGATACTCTAAGAAATGAACAGTAAAATTAGTTAAAAAGTATTAAGTTGAAAAAAATGTATCTTAAGAAATTGATACTGGGGTAGATAAGTTTGATAAGATATATTAGTCAGAAAATGTTAAGGTCTTATTATGAAGCGATGAAAGCAGAATCACAGAAAAATAGTAAAAGCGAAAATGAGGGGACAAAAGTCTGTATTTAAATGTTTCGTTAATTTTTTCTAATTTTAGTTATCGTTTCCATATTCTAAAAATTCATTTTGCTTTACATTAATTTTTTAGACCTTATTTGAGACCTCATTTTGCTTTATTTCCTTCGTCCTTACATTTACGCTTCCTATTATAAGCCTCAATATATACCTCTATTTATCATATGCCAAGATTTATCCTATTTTTTCTTGTCATGTGTTTACATCTCACCGAACCTATGACCAAGAAACTAGCTCCATTGTTTGGAGCTCTATATTTCAACGGAAGAAATGCAACGCAATTACGACCTCAGTCAAATGACGTGGACAGCGTATGAGCTTGTACCTTTCTCTTCAAACTCCCACCTTAAATTGCTGCTACTAGGCCGGGATAGCCTGGTCGGTGGGGTGCCGGGCCCATGTCCAAGACTTCGTGGGTTCGGTCCCCGCCAGTTGAAGACTCCCCGTGTAGTAAATGGTGACTGATGCACGTTAAATCTGTCGAGTCTCAAAGTCCTCAATGTTCCCTTAACAAATCAATACCTCTGGGGGTACTGATCCAGGAGTTTCCTTGTCTTCTGGATTGGTTCAAAATTACAAGCCTACGGCATTGAACACTAGTAGTCGTAAACCCAACAATTGGGTCTGCTGTTCAACGGTGGTCATAAAATAAAATAAAAACTCCCACCTTAACTAACAACAAGATAACTTTCAACCACGAAATATTTATGTGCCTCTTTCTGCGTACATAGGTCGGTTATTTAGTCATTCGCCGGAGTCGAACTCATGACCTATAAAGTGACCCATAAAGTGACACCCTTGCGACTGCGCATCTAAGCGATCCCATTTTTCTACATGTGCTTAGACATAAATCACTATTTTAGACTGAAAATTTTAAATTATACCTTGAGGAACAAAGTAAACTAAAAAGTCACGTATTTTCAAGTATAAGGAGAAGTCACATTTAATTTAGACTAATATTAAAATTTTTTTAATAATAAGTATTAATAAATTTTAATGCTTATTAATTTAAGTAATAAAGGCAAGCTAGAATTTGAAAAGAAAATCCTAAAATAAAAGCATTTGCGCTTTGCAAACTCTGTTTCAAACTCTGCAAAACTTCTTTCTGCAAAACTTCTGCAAACCTTAAAATTATAAAATTTAAATTATTTTTCATATTTAAATCTATAAAAACTAAAAAGAAATCGACGAATTTAAATGGCATTTTCTATCTTGATATATGCGTGTTATCAAAATTGTTTTTTTTTTCTCTTAATTATTTAAGGAAATTCCAAATCTATCCAATATTTAATTTCGTACAGCAACTGTGACTACCGAGAATTAAACTTCAATCCCTTTCAACTGTTTGAGATTCCTTTCAGATGATTTCCCCGCCGTTTTCGAACTTTAAATGAATGTTTCAGATGTATCAAGTTGACTCGGACGGAAAAGCGAAATGAGTTACGTTGAATGGGGAAATCCCGTGAAACTCTTCGAAAATACGGGGAAAACTCCTTTACCCTTTGATCACTTAAGTCTTTCAGAATTTAAATCCGTTCTCGCAGCTGCAACGCTACTTGAGTCTATCTGAAAGATTCATTTATCAACACAGATCTTGAGAATTAAGCTACTGAAAGAAGACTCGTATTATATCTTTAGTGGTGACTTTAATGCCGCCGAAGCTAAGGACACTTTTCTTATCTTTGGATTTAAGTAATATTGACGAAAACTCAGTTTGATCCGTTTATGAATTAAAGCTTAAAACATATGGTGTTACTAATTAAAATAAAGGGCTCTGTAACAAAGAGAATTTAGGTTTGTTAACGGATTCAAGTTCTTTTACACAGACCTCTAAAAAATTATTTTATGCTCAAACAAGACTTTCGCAAAACATTTCTTTTCAAACCGAATCTCTTACAAGTTATATCCTAGAAAAATTGATTTTTTACAAACTATTTCGTCCCCTTTACGAATTATGTTTCAGCTAAAACAGATCATTTACAGAAAAATTATGAAAAAAAGTATGATTATTAAAGTAGATTAATTGTAAAAACAAATCCCTCGCAAAATTATTTGTTCTAAAAAACAACCCTTCTAATTTTTTTATTTTGAAAATGAATCAATGCAAATGTGAATCATGAAACTGTAAGACTGTGCAGTTAATTGAATCAGTGAATGAGAGATAATGGGAATCTATTAAAAATTGACTTGATGAATCAAATGTTCTAATAAGTGAATCAAAGAATCAGTTTTAAAATAATAATAATAATAAAAAGATTAAAACGCGCAGTTTGTTGTGTGGTAGTCGTAGACCAAAATTTGCTTCTTAATTTGAGGCGCGTTGAGATTCTTGATGATATAGATTCTTGAGATATATATATATATATATATATATATATATATACACACACACA
>NC_092204.1:92867205-92879764 GCF_043381705.1 Parasteatoda tepidariorum | reverse complement strand
TATATATATATATATATATATATATATATATATGTATGAAATCATTTTTTAAAACTCGTTTTACCTACGTTTACATCACTAAAAATTAAAAATAAAATGACTAATAGATTGAATAATTCATAATAAATTGAAGTAATTGAAAAAAAATAAACAATACTGAAATGGTAGTGGAAACTCTACAATTCATCAATCATGTGTTAACGAGAAATGCTCAACCACGTGACAAGTTAAAACAAATGCTCGTTCCAATCCATAATGCATAATGACTATCCTGCGTGCCTCTTAAACTAATAATCTGTCCCTTTTCGGTGACATATCTCTCGAGATTAATGGTATCTCACTTATCAAAAGACATCCCGAATTCGTGAACCAATGATAGATTGTGTTGATGTTTATAATAGAGACTTGTTACATAAATTCTACTAATACTATTCCTCTTCAATCTGTGATACTATCTTTAATACTAAACATTATAGATATTTATATATTTGATGATTAAAACATATCAACCCAAGCCTTGAATTTTTGGTAACGTGTATATTAGCTCGCTTTCGAACCAATGAAGATTGAATCTTACATTCGAAACTTGTATTACTTTCTGATTGGCTAACGCACTCAAATATTTGCTGGTGAACCGTGTTTGATGGCATTTTGAGTATCAAGCGTTTTCAGACTACTATACACAGAATTCAGTGTGATATCAACAACCAAAGAGATTCAAAATTTTATACACTTCACGCCTAGCTAGAGCACTAAAATTTTTCAATGTAGCTGAATTGTATCACTGCTTTGAACTCTTTCTAAACACTCCCAGCAAGACTTATTGTCAAATTGCGAGCGAGGAGAATTTTGTTGCAAATCAAAATGTTAACCTTTTCCATACTAGTTAGAATGCTCATATTCTGTGCTAGAATGGCGAACCGGTCAGGAATGTAAGTTTAAATCTTTTTCTGACCTCTAGACGTCAAATCATTTTTAGACATTTCTTGTACAATAGGAAATACACTAATTCAGGTTATAAATTTCAGGTTAAATTAAGTTTGATATGAAAATGAAGGATAGAGAGGTGAATTGCCTGCAAAAGTACTTTACTCAAGTAAAATTGCTTACTTGGCCAGATAAATTCTTTCTCACATAAATTATATTATGATAAACTGTTTGCTTGCTTTAGTTATGTAGAATAGCTTACTTGGCGAGATTTATTTTTTCTTACTTAAACTATGATGAACTGTTTTGGCACTTTAGTCTAATAAAATTCTTATTATCGGATTAATTCTTTCTCACCAAATTATGTTTTGAGGGACTATCTGCATACTTTAATAAAGTAAAATAGCTTACTTAATCAGGTCTATTTGTTTTCCTATAATTAATTTTCCGATGCTTGCATACTTTTGTCTAGTAAAATGGCTCATTTGACAACATTAATCCTTTCTCACAAAAATTATGTTATTAATAACTTTTCATCCAATGATAACTTTGTTGGAATTATGAAAGTGATTTTAAGACTTAGTACGTTTTTAATTTTGGGTTAGCATTTAACGTAGTTAGCATTGACCACCGAATAAATTGTTACATTAATTGTTAAAGTAAGAGAAACATTGAAAAATGAGAAAAAAAAAGAATAATTATGACAACCGAGACTGACGTCTCTCTCGATGACGTCTTTGTCGTGCTCTCTCGATGGAAAAGGTTTTGCTTTTATGACTTCTGGAGCTGGTACCCCCTGAAGACGTCAGCTTCGGTTGTCATATTTATCCATTTTTTTCATTTTTCAATGTTTCTTTTGTTTCAATTCCTTTCGAATTCACTGCTGCCTTGCTCATTTCTCCATAGGAAGTACATATTATTACTTTTAATAGTTTTTAAAATTGTGAATTCTTTTCCTAATTGTTAAAGTAAGTTTCTCTGAAGTGAAACTCCATACAAAGTATACTTTTATGTGCTCAAAAACCATTGTAATTCCTTTTTATGACGTGAGTTTTTTTTTCACATTTAAAAAAACATGTGTCTTCAAGTTCTATTTTTGTAAAATCGATGAAGATACGTTTAAAAACTTAGAAGGAATTCACATAAATGCCATCATTTAAATTTTAACGATGACCTTACAGTTGTTTAACTAATGCAAAGAGAAAGTCATTAAAATTCTTTTAGTTTACTTGAGTAGTCCCTTGAGGCTACTAATGGAACTGTAGGTTATGAGGAAATACTTTCAAAAATTTTCGTACTGTTTATCTTGAATTATTTTAATACTCATCTTCATCTAAATGGAAGTTATGCAACGCGTATTTGAAAGCATTCTTTTTTTTTCTTTCGATTCCTGTTTAAATAAAAGCACGTTTCCTTCGACATAAAAATCCTAATTATAAAACTTTCTTCGAGTTTGTTTTAAATAGTTTAGAACTTGTTTTTTTTTGAAAAGCACAGAATATTTGAATATCAAACTAGCAATATAGCGGTCATTTTCAATTCTTTGTCAATTTGATATCTCGTTTTTATGAATTTGTGAAAAATCTAATCACAATTTTGTGAATCTAAAATGATTCAGCTAGGGTTCAGCTTTAGGAGAAAATTAAAATGGATGCTGTCTTGTAATCGTATTGATTTTACTGTGAATGACCAAAATCGGTGGCTGTTGTTTCCACCGGTGATTGTAGACAACCACATAGTCACTTTGGTAAATGCCATAAATTGGTGGTTGTTGTCTTCCACCGGTGATTGTAGACAACCACATAGTCACTTTGGTAAATGTCACAAATTGGTGGTTGTTGTCTTCCACCAGTGATTGTAGACAATCACATAGTCACTTTGGTAAATGTCACAAATTGGTGGTTGTTGTCTTCCACCAGTGATTGTAGACAACCACATAGTCACTTTGGTAAATGTGCGAAATATATACTAGGTCTAGTTAAATGCCCTGCCCCGAATACATTAAAAAAAGTTCAGTGCCACTGCCTAGTATATATTTGCCCGGTATTCCATACACTGATGTTTTTTTAAGGTTCAGTGCCCAGTTAGATAGAGGGGAGTTTTTAGCTCAAAATGTTCTGAAGTATAATATTTTTCATGAAAATTGATTATCGATTGTTTCATTAATTAAAATAGTTAAAGCAAGTGCAATAATGAATTATCTCGTGTTAAATATATATTTTTTTACAAATTGGAATATAAATACGATATTTTTCGCGAACACAATTAAATTCTAATAATATTTTTCATAGATCGATAGTTTTTCCTAAATGATAGGGGGGAGTTTTTAGCTTTAAAGATTCTTAAATATAATATTTTTCGCAAAAATTGATAAACACATAGGATTTCAGAGATGAATGCCATCGAAGTGAGAAAAACAAATATTCGATATGCCGATGAAGTATCGCAGGCAATTTCGCTTTTCAGCGCAAAAAGAGTTAGACTTAATAAAGAATCCACGTGTATTGTGAATGTTGAAAGTAATCGTGGTATAAAAAGAGGATCTTTTAGATATTTATGGATACACGAAGAATAAGTAGATATCGAGAATTCTGTAAATTAGTCACATTGTTCTAGGCTGACAATGCGATATCGGTTTTTCGCATCTTAATTCAAAGAATGTCCCCAGAGAATCGGAAAACATTAGTCAATAACTAGTATTGCCAGATGTGATTTACAAGATGCTTCACACCCGATAAATCGCGTGTTTTCGTTATTTATTATTTTATCGACTGTTTTGAATTCATATCTTGTTTTCAATTTTATGAATTGTTTGCATTTGAAGAACTACATTTAAGGGTATGAATTTGGCAGGTGTTATATAAAGTAAGTTGTTTGTTTAAGCAACAGGTTGTTTATAGTCTACTGAAGTAATTTTGTACTATATATTAAGCGATGAAATATATCATGAACGGAGTTTCGCTTGATTATTTTCGGAAATGTAATAATCAGATAAATACAAAATTTAAAAATCAATCAATGTGCTTTAGGCACTTTATTATTTTCGTTTTGTCTGTTCCCTACTTTTTTTCTTTCTTTTCGCTTTTGAGTCAAGCATATGGATTAGATTTTATACCAAATATTACAGACTTACTGAAAAATGAATTAAAGAAAAATTGGAGACAAAAATAAGCTATTTACTGAGTGCTTTCTAGAATACAGATTTCATTTTTACAAATATTTAAAATTAATTAATTAGCCTTTCAAGATATACTAATAATTTCAAAACAATATTTTAAAAATTACTTTTATTTGCAGAAACAAGCTAGGGCAGTTTCTTGACAAAAATTAACATTCTCTCGTGAAAATATTTCGGTTGGAATGGCCTGCAACAGAAAATATTGTTTTTTAAGGTCTTAAAATTAAGAGTGCCATGTTTGTGACTAGTTTTATTGGTGACAACACATGTCTTGCTTTTTAAACAGTGATCAGCGAAGCATATCTTAGATTCTTGAACGTGGTTTTTGAAATCGTCGGTCAATTTTAAAATACCCGGTACATTTAATAACGGGAGTTAATAAGCAAGCAGGTTTAACATTGAAGACTGACAGTGTTATGCTTCACTGATAGTGTAACGTTCATTGTGTAGTGTTATGCGCAGTTGAACTACATTCGGTTTTTTGGCTATTCCTCTAAAATCAACTATTTCTTTCCATAGATTGTGAAATGTAATGATGGTTATTTTTTTAAGTATGAACCTTGAAAACACGAAAACACTTTCATGATAGTGTATTTGAGCAAAAATTTAAAATTACGATTATAAAACTTTTTTGCGTATTTAAACACCAAAAATAGCGGTTACTACTTGACACCTAGAATATTCGTGTACACTGTTCATAAGGTAGCCACCATCATGTTTGTTGTCACTAAATTTATAATTACAGTAAGATATGATATACATAAGGATCGATTTAGTTACTTTTACGATTCATTCTATAGCAAGAATCATAAATTTAGGACTCTACAAATTTAAAATAAAATTAGTTTGTTCATCAAACATGCAAACAACTCAGACAGAATATTTAAATGAATTGAAACAGAGCTGAAGAAATTTGAACTTAAATATTAGAAATTTTATTTAAAAAATTAGCAGACTTATGTAAATTTTATAAGACTGAAAAAAATTAATGCATTTTATAACTTTTTAAATGAGTAATATGTGATATCAATTCGACAAGAAGACTGAAACTACTTGGCAAATAATCAATCACAATCAATATTTTTTATCACTCAGGAAAGAGGATACCTGAAATTGAACAGGCTATGTCGCATTTGTAGATTAAATCCGATAAGAAGTAAACTTCGTGTAAACAAAATGCCATATTGACCGCCATATTTTCACAATCCTAAAATTGGGCAATTATTCACTTTTAACTTTCTAATGATAGTTCAAAAGCATGTGCTATATGTTTAAAACATGTGGAAAACACATGTAGGAAATATTGAGGTGTCAACGCAGGGACTCGAACCCCCGTTCTGTCAGCAGCGAGACTGACGGATTAGCCCTCTCGGCTATAATATGTACTCAGCTACAATGAAATAAGTGGCTTGATTAGGTGGGCTGAGTTGCTACAGTAAAATTTCGAATGTTTAACCGTATTAGGTGAAGGCAGTCAATAAATGTTTTTTTTTCACAGTTAACAGTTTAAATAAAATCTTATTTATGGTTATTAGGCTGCTTTGTTTGAATGTGGTAAGATAACAATTAAATAAATTGTTATTGAACCATTTTTTCTGAAGTTTTTTTTACTGTTTAGGGTTAATACCAGCAAGGTTGTTTTACGTGCTCAAGTAAAAATAATCTGCAAGAAATAAATCTGAAAAATAAAAATAAATGTACAATATGAGAGAAGTAAAAAAAAATTTAATTCTTTTTACTACATTGAGTGGCTTAAATAGCTTATGTAAAGCAAGAAGTTACTCTACAGAAAGAAATAGAAGTACATGTCATTTTTGTTACCGTTAAAGCTGCTAATTTAATTTAGTGAGCTTAGTGATTTCTTTTCTTTTGCTTTTAATCCTCTTTTTTATCTTATTTCAAATGTTCTAAAAGCTTCCTGATAGTTTCAACACAGAAGATAAGTACTTTAAATATTACTTCATCACAGTTTGCAGCAGATTTTAATACTAAATAGGATAAAAGAATTATCGGGTTTTCTTAAATCTTTTTGAAAATGAATATAAAGTACTTTAGGTACGAAATAAGTTAATGGGATTATTCAAAAACTGAATTTCGTTACCTACATTTTAAAGATGCGACTTTTTGGATAATGATATTAAAATTATTGATTTTTTTTTTAAATCAAATTTCATTATTAAATTTCTGTCAGAATAACGTCTAATTTTAATCATGACTATTGAAACTTATTGTTGTATTCGCTAACTTTAACTGTCAATTATTGTTAATAGAACAAATTTTAAGAATATTTCTTCCAATATGCTGTAGACAGAGCTAGTAGTAAGTAATGTTATTCAAAATCGGCTGAATTAATTTTAAGCTCGGTTATTAAGACGAGTTTTTGTCAGAATTAATTTAAAATATGATTACTGAGACTCATTTTTTCCTGAGCTGATTTTAAGTATCATTGGTTGTTGTTGTTGCTAATTCCCATCTGGTCTGACGGGGTCAGACCAGATCAATGAATCCGTTGATATTGAGAAAATCCGAAACCAGAATGGGAGAGGAATGAATATCGTACCAGTCCAGCCCTAAACAGATCAAGATGTGCTCAGGTGATGCCTGGTTTTGTTGGCATTTAGGGCAAAGAGGAAAGATCTTTTGATTTGCAGAAAATGTGAGACTTTTCAGGTGTCCACTGGCCAGTCGGGATAGGCAGGTGTTGGTTTGCCTGTCACCAGGGAGAGATAGAGAGAGTCCTGGTCTTTTTGCCTTATACCAGTAGTGAATAGGTGGAAGCAGCCACTTTTGTTTGTTCTGGGCCTTTTGCCTTGCAAAATGTTCAAGGTATGTAAGCTCTGAGGTGGAGGGGACTGGATGGTCTAGTCCCTTCTTTGCAAGAGCGTCAGTCAACTCGTTGCCGTGGATATCGACGTGGGACGGGATCCATTGAAAGTGGACCTCATGCTGTTGGGAAATGAGCTTTACTTTTTGTAAGATCGAAAAACTGGTTTTATCTCCAATGAGGGCCCAATTTTTGAGGTGTTGAATTGAACTACGGCTGTCAGATAGTATCCAAGTATTTCCAAGGTGCCCTTCACTCAAGATTTTCTCTAGTCCCCTGTCGATTGCATTGTATTTATGGTTGATAGACCAGATTTTAACTATGATTCTTTTGACTCACTGCTGTCAAAGCAAATTTAAAGCATGGTTATTGAGACTAATTGTTGATTGAATTAATTTTGAATATGATTTTTAGTGTTTATTGTCTTCACAAATTTTAAGCATGTCTCTTAGAATTTACTGCCATCAGATATAATTATAAGTCATTTGTTGTTTGAACTAATTTAAGCACAAGTGTCTATTGGCATAAGAACTAACCTAAAATACAAATACTGAAACGTATTTGCATCTGGATCAACTTTAAATATGATTCTCGATACTTATTATTATCAAAACAAATTTCAAAAATACGATTCTTCTGACTTGCTGTAGGTAAAACTGATTTAAAGTATAAATAATGAAATTAATTGTTGCCTGAGCTAATTTTAGGTGTGGTCCTTTGCATTTATTGTTGTCAGAACAAATTTAAAGTATGTTTCTTCAGTTTACCTGTTGACAAGATTATTGAAGTTATCGTTGTCTGAACTAATTTAAGGACGATTATCATGGGTTCTTCTTGTCAGAATTAACGTAAATTATAACTACAAAGACTTAGTGTTACTTTGATTTAAAAAATGATTTTTAATATTTATTTCTCTTAGAACAAATTTCTTACTGCAGTCAGAACAAAATAAAAGTACGGTTATCGAAATTTCAATTTTCTTTTGCTAATTTTACGCACGGTTTCTTTTCACTTGCTGCTTTCAGAACAAAATAAAAGTGCGGTCAGTGAGATTTATAGTTGCTTAAACTAATTTTAAGTATGATTCATCTCACAGAGCAAAACAAACAAAACAAAACGGTCAGAACAAAGCAAAAGTACGGTCATTGAGATTTATAGTTGTCTGAACTAATTTTAAAAATTATTCTTAGTATTTACTGTTCTTGGAGCTATTTAAGTAGGATGTTTTGTATTTTTAGTAAGAATATTAGAACTTTTGTCAGAACTAGTTTTAACTACAAATATCGATGTCAAAGAATATAAGTCAGAAACTTTGGGCTCGAGGACTTAATAAAGCTATAGAATCTCATATGAAGATTCTCTATAAATTTGCATTGTAATAGTTCGCAATCGAGGGCTCCTCTTATATTTGGCTATTTGAAAATAACCTAATATTTATGAACATAAGTCAAAAACCAATCACATAACGGTAAACAAAAGCTGTGGTAATCTGAAGGAGACGTATTTGATAATAAAACAGCAAAAAATATTACGGTAACCAGAAACGGGGCTTCAACAAAACTGAGCGAAAATCGTGGTCAAAATAAAGTACCCCCGATTCTACCACCTGTATCACTGCAGTTATATTTCTTTCATTATTTTCCATAAAGTTCTAATTTTGGAAGCAGATTTTCAATACTTTCATAAATAAAATAAAATTGATTATTAAATTAATAGAAAATCACTAAAAAACATTTAAATTCAATTCTGAATATAGAAAAAAAAGTTTAGTACAGTTGATTTCTAGGATGAAACAAAATATATATATATATATATTGTATTTCTCTCCAATATTCCATTCAAAATAATGTATTGATTCTATTTTTCAAACTTTCATAGTTTTCGGGTTCTCTTTTCAATTCTATTTTATGTTAGTGCCCTTATTTTTGCAGATGTTATGTCAATAACAGACACGATGAGATTTTATAGTAGTAGTTTTCAAATACCTGCTACTGAATGCACTGTTTTTCTTTCAGTTTGAAATAACAGCATATCTGAACTTACAAAGATTTGTTCCATATATGGTATTCTACAGATCCTTAAGAAAATTGCTTTCTGAAAATATTGATCTTTAAAAACAAGGTGTATTGGATTTTTTTTATTATAAAAACAGCTTTACAACTGGATATTTTGCCGATAACTGAAAAAAAAAAGAATGCTGAATTCTGTAGATAAAAGAGATAGCATAATTTAGAAAAGGGCGAGTTCGGAATGTCGTGAAATTTTTGTTAGTGTTTGAAGTAGTATGCGAAATGTGCATTAGATATTAAGAGTGCAAAGAATTAAAAAATATTGCTCACATATATAGTGGATTTGTATAGCAATACAATGTATGTTGCAATTATATAAATCATCCACTCTTACCTTTTAAATGCAAAAATTCGGAGAATTTGTATAGTAATTAAGAAGAGTTTGTAGAATAAATTCATATTATTAATTTTGATTTTTATATAAGCTGATTAAGGAGACATATTTATTCATTCAAAATATACATAAGCCATGTTACAAGTAAAATAATCAAGTGAGCATTTACATGCTTGTAGGCAATCAAATGTTTTTTGATTGATTTATCTGAAGCAATTAATTCATTATTCTGATAATACGAAGGTAAGGGCCGTTTTGTTGTACACACTAATACAACGAGTGCTTGCGTCGTGTCCTGACATTCCTTAGGAACAACTGAGCTCAGTTGCAGCTGTGTAGGTAAACTGTACAGTCAGTTCTGTGTCTCTGAAATTTTCAAACTTTACAAATCGCCCGCCACTAACGAGATACGGTCAGTGATGTGCTTTTAGTCGACAAAAAAACCTGTCTGCTGCATACGTTCACTCGCAGATTTCTGAAGTTAGAATTTGTGAAGTAGCAAAATTCTCTGCCATGCTGTCAGGGAATTTTGCTACTTCATGACAATGATTCTCTCCGCTGCTCAAATCCCAGATTTAGTGCACTCTTTTGGTTAGGAAGTTCTGGACGACAACTCTCTGCTGCCCAAACCTTCCGCTGAGTGATTTTCATCTTTTCCGATATTTCAAACATCATTTTGGTGGCAATCACTACAACGATGATTAATGCGTGAAAACGGCAGTGACCTCTTGGAAAATGCAGCGGGCGGCAAGTTTGTCTGAAGAGAGTATTATAAATCTAGTTGTAAGGTATGGTAAGTGTTTAAACAAATATGGCAATTATGCTGAAAAAAAGAGAAACGTATGTAGAATCTGAAAATAAATTTGCTTCTTAATAATTTTCTTTCGTTTGGTTTTTATTTCAAATGACACTTACTTAAAAAACAACCATTGTATGAACGCTTTAGTAGGGTGAAATGAGCAGTGCCAATCTCATTTAAAGAAGTTTTAATATTAATGTGACACACCAGCATCATAATAAGATTAATAACGAGAAAAAAAATAAAGATCTCGGGTTAAGTTGAGCATTTGAGGATTTTGAGATCTCTTGAAGATCTAGATATATTTTATTTTATCGAAAGCTCTTGAGCATTTTGTGTTTATAAATTGCTTTAAATTTTCATCTTTTTTCGAAAAATACAGCTTAATGATTAATAATGTTCTATTCATAATTTTAGTTTTAAAGTTTTTTTAAAATCGTTTGATTTTTATGAAGAATAAGAATTTATCAAATGATCAAATGGAGAAACTCATAAATTTAGAATGAAATCCATTAACTCAGATTCTTCTATATAGCCTCACTAATCTGAACTAATTAGATCTTTTGCTTATTCTGATAGCTGATCATGTCTGTAATTCCGATCGGCTTTGAGGTTTCATGTACAAAGACAGCTACAGTTTTAAATCTTGTTATATCGCAATGAATTTTGATTTCGGTGATTATTTTCTTTTAATCCAATTGTATGATTTTTTCCGACGTTCTATCGTTTTAAAAATGGTAGTATATCGTGTTATTAGCTGATCAATTTTTGACTTTTTTACGTGATAAACAAATGTAAAACACTGATATAGGTTTCATGACGTTTTTTGGATAGTTCTTGTGATGCCGTTTTATCATAATTCATATTCACTTGAATTATGTATCTCTCATTTGAATTCATTCACGTCTGACAAGTCCTGAAAATGAGAGCATATTTTTCTAAGCTTAAAACATGTCGACTGTTATTCCCTATTTATATGTTTTTATATAGGGCCGGGATTGCCTGGTCGATAGGACGCTGGGTCCATGTACGAGAGTCCGCGGGTTCGAACCCCGCCGGCCGAAGACTCCCCATGTAGTAAAGTGACTGATGCACGCTGAATCTGTCGAGTCGCGAAAATCCTCCATATTCCCATAACAAATCAATACCTCTGGGGGTACTGGATTGGAGATCGATCGTTCTCTGATTCAGGTCAAAATTACGATCTGTGGATGAATGAATGGATGTATGAATAGGTCCGCCCTATAAACGGGTGCGACATGTGGTGCGGCAGAAGTCGAATTCTTGGGCATAGATAGCGCCACTGGAAAACAAGAATAATCGCATCACCTCTACCTTAACAGGCATACGTCACCAACAAAAGCATATGTTTTTCTAGTGAATAAGGTGTTTAGCCAAGTATAATACATATTTAAACCTCTCTCTTTCTATTGTTCATCTAAAGACAATTCTTGAAAAAAATTGAATTGAAGTTTTTTTTTTTTTAAATCATGACCAAGGAAATAAAATGTTCAATTTTTTAGCAATTTAATTTAAAGATCTATAAAAAAGTTTCTGAAACTAAGTTGTGATGCCACAATTGGCATTACATATTTATTTTCTATCCTTTTAAAATATCTTTCATTATTCATTACTTAAGCTTATTTTTATTAATGGAAATACATTTAAAATAAATCAATGGCATCCTGATAACTACTTCACCATATAAGTTTCTGCAACTAAGTTTATGAAACTAAGTTTATTAAATCAAGTTTATGAAGTGATGTTTATGAAAGAAGTTATCATTAAATTCTAGTTATTATCGTAATAATAGAGTTATTCAAGTTTTCAATGTATTTAGAATTTTTTTTAAGCATTTAAACTAACCATTTATTAATTACCTCATTAACCCCGGCTTCTCGTTAAACCAAATTTCGAAAAAAGCAATTTCACCTGCATAAAACGAAAAATAAATATTTAGTCGCGCACTTCAAAATAAATTCTTCCTCAAAATAAAACCAAACTATTTCCTACTTTAAAATTACTGGTTAAGAAGAAGAAAAACAAAGCAGATAATATAAACTAAAACTTACTAACTCGCACTTTTCTTAATAAAAACTAGAAGAGTCATATTTCTTAACACCAGATTCCTTTGTCACCGAGTGCTAATAGAGAAAGTGAGGCGGTGAAAAAAAATAAAGAACACTAAGTTCAACTTAGTGTATTTTTTTGAGCTTAAGTTTTCCAAGAGTTCTTCTAAGAAGTCATCATTTCGGATTTTTCTTCAGGTTTCGGTTTTCTTTTTCCCCCCTTCAGGCAAGAAAGAAAAAAACAAAAAGAATGATTAGTCAGTAACTCTCCAGTCATTTGCGCCCCGGGGACTCTTGAGATGTCGACTAATTATCTGACCCCTGTTCTGTGACAATATATATATATATAGCTTGCGTCG